>NW_015555792.1:57110-72200 GCF_001515605.1 Sinocyclocheilus anshuiensis | reverse complement strand
CAGGACAACTAGATGAGCCCCAGAGACAGATCCCCAGTAAAGACCTTGTCTCCTAGATGGCCACCGGGACAAGACCACAGGAACCAGTTGAGTCCTCTGGTCAGTGTGACTTTGCTGCAGCCTGGAATTGAACTGCTGGTTTCATCTGGCCAGAGGAGAACTGGCCCCCCGACTGAGCCTGGTTTCTCCCAAGGTTTTTTCTCCATTCTGTCACCGATGGAGTTTTAGTTCCTTGCCGCTGTCGCCTCTGGCTTGCTTAGTTGGGGACACTTAATTTCCAGCGATATCGTCAACTTGATTGCACAGATACTATTTAAACTGAACTGAGCTGGATGAGATCATCACTGAATTCAATGATGAACTGCCTGAGTGTTTACTATTGTGATTTTGCATTAATGACACACTATTTTCCTAATTAATGCTGTACAGTTGCTTTGACACAATCTGTATTGTTAAAAGCGCTATATAAATAAAGGTGACCTGACTTGACTTGACTTGATTCCTGAAATGGTTTATACCGTCGATATTACACAGCAGTATAAGTAAATAGAAACTCGGCTGATAGAAGCACGCAGTTATTGCATGGATGGCACAAGAACAATGTAAGTGTCTAAAATACATGCACATGGTTCAGTTGAATGATAAAAATCTCCCTCTTTTCGCCCTCTTTTACAGTGCAGTTAAACTAAATGTACGCAGCTAAAATAACCTCAACTTAACAACAACATTGAAATAAGATGCATTTTACGTGCATCTGGCTGATATCTGGCTGATTACGTGCATCTGAGTTCAACCATGATTTATCTGTCAATCAGATGCATTTTAAATCACTTTTTCTGTGTGCGTGCTTTGGATGTGTGAGCACATGTGTGAAGAAACAAGATAGTCTATGTATGACCGGACGATTTATTCATATCCAAAACGAGACGATATGAACATTACTGAGCGCTGCACCCTCTCATGCAGTGCATGTTTCATTCATACTCGAAGCCGGAGGGCGCTCCCGCGTAGAAAGTCCAAACCGCCTAGTAGAAGTAATAACTTATGATGTGCAGGAAATCCCTCATATGGACAAAGGTAATTTCAGGTAATTTCGAGGTAATAAATATATTATATGAATAATGCAGTGCTAATTAACATAACATTTAATACAGTATAGAAACTATTCTGCCTTATTATGTATTGTATAAACCAATTCTAAAATTGTCATTAGGAAAATACAGAAAAAATATTATAGAATACAAATGATTGGTTAACATCCAGCAGTGTATTACATTTCTTATCCAATTAAAATACATAAGAAAAAATAAAGCCTGTCAATTAGACAAGTTTTTTTATTTTTTTATTTCTGTCCCCCTCATTTCTGAAATGATGGCTATGCCCCTATGTTTGCAGTACAGAAAACAGTGCACGAGTCTTCTTGTGCTTGAATGGTTTAAAGTCATATTAAAATTAGGGCTGCACGATAAATCGCATGTGATTGTCAAATTTGTCATGCGCATCTCGTCAGTAAAGCCGGTTCTGTGATTAGTAATAAATCTCCATCACGTGCTTTCAGATGGAGCGGCATTTACTACACAGAGCCGTAGTTCACTGACAAGCTATGCGATATTGCGTTCATAATCAACTAGATGATTCCTGACCTTAAGGATCCTATTCCAGAATTGGAATAGAGTTTTGATTCCCAAGCCTAGGTATGGGTTAAAATGTAAATAAAATTGTCTTTTTTTGTCCTACCGAAAATGTGCCTGGAGTCCACCTTTGTTATTACAAACCACACTTTCAATGTGATTTTTAACCATTCATGTCAAGAAGACTCACGGGCTGTTTTCTCTGCTGCACACATCCTTGTGTAAGTGTTCTTTAGCCTGTTGATTTTCATTCATAGTATTAGTATTACTAGTATTATAGCTAACAAGGAAATATTTTGCAATAAGAGTTGTAATAAATGTGAATATCTAAGATTTTTTATTTATTTATTGTTATTATTATTATCATCATTTTTTTACCTTATTGGAATCAATCGGAATCATAAAATTCAAACGATGCCCAACCTTACCCATACCCCACATTATTTTTTTTTAACCAGCACATTTCAATTCACACTGTTTTAAACCCTTTCTTTTCTTTTAAACCCTCACTTACCCGTCTCTGCTTTTGCCCTTCTTAAAAACAAACACATAATTTTATACGTGAATGTACTTTTCAAAATTAGTTATAAAACAGTTGTTCCTCGCAACAGGGATAGGTAGTATGCTTGCTTAACATAGCGTCAAACATGACAATTTATGAGACTTATATCATGTTTTGCTCCAAAATCACTATATAACATCAGTCGTGTTTGAAGCAGTTAGCTTCTGTGGTTCCATCATGTTGCTTCTTATCACAGTGAGACAGAAAATATGTTTTATAAAAATCTTTACTGTGATACAAGCTATGTCAATTAGCATTGCATTTCAATTGTGTGTTTATTGTCTTCCACGTTTTATCAGGCAAAGCATCTCTATCTGCATGTTATTCTGCTGTAGTGATATCTGATGCATTTGTCCATATAAGGGATTTCCTGGGTCTCACTTGTGAAACAGACATTAAAGTACATTAAAGTACATGAGTGTTAGGGCTAGGGTTAACCCTGCTCCATAATGCTCACATCGTCTCGTTTTGGGTAAAAATAGAAAAATAATACTAAAGTACTTTGTAATGCAGTAACTCGAGTAGTTTTTCAGCAAACTACTTTTTTACTCTTACTTGAGTCATATTTTTCAGTACTTTTACTTGTACTCAAGTAAATTATTCCTTACTTATACTTAAGTACAATTTCTTAGTACTCTTTCCACTACTGTAACCGATTTTAAAGTGAGAGGAGTTGTCCGGCTCCTCCCTCTAGTGGAGTGGAATTGCTCCTCTAGAGGGTGCATTTTTCTCAGCCAATGTAAGTATATGGGACATTTTTAATAATTAATTATAAGAAAACTACGTCTGATCAGTCTGAAAAGATATAGCAACAAACTAGACATCAGGGCCCAGGTCCAAGTTTGGGGCTTGTGGCTTTAAAGCCCTAGGAGGAGATAGAGTAAGAAAATTTAGTCTTGGAAGAAAAATAATAAGTTTAAATAGCATAACATTGGCTTTGTCAAGCCAACATAATAAGTAACCTCTTATGCTTTTTTCTATTGTTTTAGTAATTTGACCTTAAAAACAGAAAATGAACTCTATTAGTACATGAAGGATACTTAAGGCAAACATGCAGTATTAAATTTACACATAAATCATTAAGTAAAAATAATTACAAAAACAAAAAACTAAAATATAGCAGAAAAGAATATTTAAACATACAAAAATGCAAACTGTCATTGCCAACATTTAAGAGTTTTTAAGACCCTTTTTAAAGACCCAATTAAACAAAATTGAAGGAATAAATTGAAGGGAACGCAATATGTCAATATGTTCTCTAAATATAAATGTCTAAGGAGAACACAATGAGAAATACAACTTCCAACCGATCTCCAATACTTTTTAATTCATTTTTATATATATAAAAAACTTTTACTGTACCTGATTACATATATACGTTTTACAGTATTCTGATCACACTGCACAAAAGTGCTGTTCTTCTGCAGTATTTTTGTCTTGTTTTCCAGTGCTAACAAGTCTTAAATCAAGAGAGATGCAAAAAATAACATTTTGATAAGAAGTCTTGTTTTCTGAGAAATTTATCAAAAATAACTGAATCTATGATTTTAAAAGGGGACAAATATCTGCCAATGGAAAAATCTAATTATGTCAAAAGGAAAACAAGATACAGACAGACACAGATAAAAAAGACTTATCTTCATTTTGCATCTCAAGTAAATTTGAAGGATATTTGTATCGGAAAACAAGAAAAAAAATAAACATTAACATTAATATTCAATTACAGAAGATATTCAGTTATATTTTTCAATTATTTTTTCAATCATTCAGCAAGATTTATTATACTTTTTTTTTGCATGTGACATTTAAAACCCTGACTTTATGAATTTAAGACTTTCTGCTCCAATTTAAGACATTTAAAGGCTTTAATTTGTGTAAGGCCGAAACAAGGCTTTTTAAGACCCACAGAAACCCTATATATATATATGCACAGATTAAATGTAATTTGAACCGCATACATAATCAAGAACATTCAAGCATAAACCTAATAAAAACTGCATGATTAATGATTAACTGTCAAATCTTGACAACAATTCAAATCTACTTTGCTCATGTCTATTTGGACGACTGGAGAAATGCTTTCTATTCACTTTGAACAGTTCAGTCAATAAGATGGACTTTTGAGTGGACAAATAACTCATAGCATTCATCACATCACATAATTTCATGGATGCAAAGAAAAAAGAAATAACAGAAAAAGGAACTCAATCATCAGAACGGTAGGCGTTCTTCAGCTCTGCTAGAGCCGTTTCTCTAGATTACATCTGCGTTTTCTTAGACAGCGCTTCTGCTTCCTGTGAAGAAACACACAGACACCCATCGAATCAGTTCCAGTCAGCAGTGAGAAGCTGTTCAGTACAGCAGAAGAAAGACTAGAGCAGTGTGTGTTCATCAGACGGACATTAGCACTGCATTCCTAGAGCGGACGCATGCTGGGAATAAAGGAGCCTTTATGTCCCTCAGACACCTACCTTTGAGCCTGGAGGCGCTGTCAAGCCCAGAAACGCATACACAGCATGGTCCTCCCGGGCACAGAAGAATGCCTCGTAGTTCTGGAGCACACAAGCAAAAGAAAGCACTGCTCATCTTTGAGTCAGACAAAACACAAGACTCCACTTAAAAGGAGACTGGTAAAATTACTTGTGCAGCTCAATGAAAACAGACTGAAATCGATTCATTTTGATTGCTTTTAATGTGTTAGTGTAAACTGTGAACGTCATACTCTATGTTGGGTAAACAAAATCATTTTTGTTTTTAAACCTGGAAATATCGTAAGGAATATTCTGGGTTAAATCTGTTCTATGTTGTTAAAGGAATCACCTAGAAAATACAATTCTCTGATCATTTATTCAGCCTCATGTCTTTCTAAACTTGTAAACACAAAAGAAGATATTATAAAGAATGTTTCAGTCGTTTTTGTCAGTAGGGACCCAAAACTTTCATGCTCCAAATGATGATCAAAATTTTATTTCATGGTATGATTTATTTGATGTTACATATACTGTAGTTATTATAATAGAATTATTTTTGTAATTTTATTTTATTTTTTAACATAAGAATGTAGCAAATTACTAACAATTGGCTAAGTAAATGAGATAAACAGTACTTTTCAGGAAGCAAAATACTACAGAAATTGAATAATCTAATGTAAAAATAAAACTGCATAGTCTTCACTCAATGAATTAAATGTACATTGATCTTTATTAAACCTACCTAACATACTAAAGTGTGTGTAAGTGTGTAATTTTCTCTTCCCAACAAAAAATAATATAAAATATGAATATGTAAATGAGCATATTACGGTCATATACTGCAGTAGGTGTGTATTATGCAGCTGCCACTTTAGGACCTAACGCACAGATCCAATCCACTTGTTAAATCGTGACATATTCAGTACTGTTTCCGGCTGCAAGCCTCTACTCAGATTCAAGTGTGCCTTCTAAATAAGACACAGCCACAGCACAATCTAGACGGTTTACACTACAGTCTCAGGGCTATATTTGAACAATTCGATGAATAGCTGCATGGCCAACTCAGATGTGTGGTAAGATACGTGCGAGAACCAGTGATGTCTGACGTGACTTGACTTTTGAGGATTGTGTCAATGAATGTTTTAGATTGATTTGAAAGTGAATAAACGCTTAAATATCAACATAAGCTGTGTTTCTCAGCAGCATTGTGAGTTAAGTTGATCGTAGAGACCATTTGGTAGCAACAGTTTTACCACCTACTTAGGCTTGTGATGCTTTTGAGAAACGAGAGCTACTAGCCAGCACATAGTGTCTGTCAGGAGCACACACCCCACAGTATCTGTCCTCGTTGAAGATCTGAGGAGGTAAAGGGTTCCCTGTCGCCGGCCGGAAATCCTCGGGGACGTGTTCTCGCATCCACTTCCTGTTGTCTTCATCAGCCGCGATGTCACATTCCTCAAACTCAATCTTGTTGGCTGCCAAGAAGCCCTTGACATCCTGCTGCTGTTTCTTGATCTGAGGGAATCATTAGATTAGATCACACACTAAAGCGATGGACTTTTAATCCTGCTAGGCTCAAACACAGGGCGTTTCATGTGTGAAAGCGCTATTTTTTACAGTGGACTTCACGTGTATCAGGTTTTGTTGAGTTACAGCCTTTTCACAAAATTAGGATATCATGAGCATAACTAATTGTCTTGGGGAAGACTTCAAGTAAAGTTTTATTGTGAATCTCAAATACAGACACTGCTGGAAAGGGTTCAAATATGCAGAAGATTTTAGAAAAGCAAAGAATGCTGGAGAGAACTGGAGGACAAACAAGGGACTCATGAACAACTATCACAGATGCAAAGAAAAGTTGTGGAACATGCAGGTAACAACACACATTATTAAGAATCAGTCTATGTCAACTAGAACTGAATCTGTTTGTTGATTTTATTTATTAATTTTTTTATTCAGATATTATTTTGTCTTGTGAACTGCATGTAATGTTGAAATGAATACCATTTTGCAGATTTAGAAGTGTGTGTCGTGTATGTATTTTTATAATTGTTTATGTTTCTTGTGTTCTAACCATGTTAACGTTTTTACTTTCTCTCCAGTCTGACTCTTTTCGGTGCTCTTGCCTCTTTGTGTAGGAAATAAAAGTTGTACATATTTGTATCATTACATGATTCATTCAGCTGAATGACCTTTGAACTGAGAAACTTCCTGGATCTCTCACGCATTTAGTTTGTTGTGGAGTATTCAAATGTGACTGGCTAAACAGTGCAACCATATCTTCTCTTTTTGTCCATAATACAAGTGAGAAATATAAAATAGTAGTGATCCTGAGCACCTTGATCAGCTCGTTCATGTGAGTTTGATCAGACTTGGAGCTAAACTCGCATAACTATGTGAAAGGAGGCAGTGTCTCCAGTACAATATGTGACCCTGGAGCACAAAACCAGTCATACGGGTCAATTTTTCGAAATTGAGATGTATGCATCATCTGAAAGCTGAATAAACAAGTTTTGTTTGTTAGCATAGGACAATATTTGGCTGAGATACAACTATTTGAAAATCTGGAATCTGAGGGAGCAAAAAAATCTAAATATTGAGATAATCATCTTTAAAGTTGTCCAAATGAAGTTCTTAGCAATGCATATTAGAAATCCACACGCCACTGCTGGCTGAAGTGTGGACTAGTCAGGACTTGTGTCGTTCCAGAGTTACATAACTTACTGAAGCACAGCAGTGTTCTCTAACTCACCAAATTAGGAAGAGTTGGAGCCAAACGAGCTGCTGGAGGAAGAGCTCCCTCTAGATACACACCTAAATACTGTTATTTCACTTTTCAACAGTTAAGATGCAAATAAAACATAGGCCAACTCAGCTAAACTGGCGAGGCCGTTCTGAGTCCGTTCTCATGCAGTTATAGTGCAGTTAAATGCACCGTTTTTCTGGAGAAGTCTTGAGCAGAAGTGATTATTTCCAGCACACAGATGTCAGAGGAAGTGGTTACATTAACTGTCAACTTCAGCACCATATTTAGAGTTTGTAGGGACGGTGTTTTCTCGGTGAGAACAAAAGACTACTGTAGTCTAGCAGTATATTTAGTGTAGATTTAGTATTTTTTCAAACTACCTATAATAAGAATAATAATAGGAAGAAGTAAAATAAGAATAATATATTAGGCTACAACCGAACATTTATCGTGATTACCATAATTTCCGCCAAAATGTCACATATTTCGTGTCACAGTGTTTGTTGTTACACTAAAACTGTGGTAATTTGTTATGCGTCAGCGACGACACCATAAAAAATAATTCAAATGACAATAATTGTGGACTTGTTTGTTTCTATATCCATTTATAAAGACTTTTCTTTGGTAACAATAATTGTTGTAGTCTTTTGTCGTAACTGTGGTGCATTTTCGCATGTTCGCGAGCATGTTAAATTCTTACCGATGTTGATCCGGAGGATGAAGCGATGTAAACTTTAATCACCATAATGACCGATTCCTCAGATGCGTTACAGCTCAATAACAGCGATGACCAAACTCCACTCAGCCCAGTCCCGAAGAGAATCTGCGCTGTCCAGTCAGCCCCGCCTCTGCTGCGAGCTCAGCCTGCTTCATCACAAACAGCCCTTATTAAAGACGGGTGAAACTGCTCTCAAATCTTCAGTTTACCTCTAGCAAACGGCAGCTGTGACTGTATGCACTAAAAATTCAGTTTAATTTATCGACAGTCGCGTTATTATCGCAGTATGATTAAGATCGTTCACTCAAGTGTTATGTGTGAATGGTGTAATATTAGAGTTTTAGTTTCATGTGCGTCCTGTAAAATCTGCAACTCTGTGACACTTGTGTATAAATTGTTTCCAGCGAATAATGTTGCAGTTTTAACCTTCATGTTCATTTGTAACACCGAGCGAGCGAGCGGCGCGACAAAGTATCAGTTGATGAACGACGCTTGTTAAACGCTCGCGCGCGATTGGGGGCGCTGCTCTTTTGTCTTTTTTGTTTTTTTCGGTTTAATAATCTGGCTTGCGAAACAAACCCTAAAACCCGACTCGATTCCAGGGCGCCATCTTGAGTACAGAACTCGCAGAAATAAATCACCCCGTACCTAAACGACACTGGAATTGCAAAAAAAAAAAAAAAAAACACACACACACACTCAAAGGGTCAGATTGTTTTTCCTCGTTAAAACTAAACTAATAAAGTCGCACACATAAATTGTAGAGGAATACTCTCAAGTCAACGTTTCCTATGGTACCGTCGACATTTATCACAAATACCTTCATGTTTGGCTCTCAGTTCTCAGCGCTGATTGGTCTATCTAGGCATCAGTCAAGCTTAAGCCACGCCCCTTAACCCCTTCAGTCACTCGCTGTATTGTTCCTCCGTGTTTACTGCTGTGTTTAGTGTAGCGAGCCGAGCACGTATATGCGGAGATCTCTTCGAAAGCAGCTGTTTTTCCCCGTGTGTTTCGCAGAGTCTCTTTAGGAATCCAACATGCCTAAAAGAAAGGTAACGTTACGCATTCTCTCTCACACACACTCCTGCATCAGGGAGGCGTTGTTCGGAGCTGATTCGTGTGTATTCACTGCATTGCAAAATATAGATCCGCATACGTTTATATTATTTAATAAAATACGATTGATATTATTTAACACTGAAATCCGCGCCGCGTATGTCTGAATTGTGTGCGACTGCGCGCTCAAGTTTGTTTGGCTGGGTTCCATTGCTAATGGAGTCGGCCGTGCTGTGCAGGAAGAAACTAACAAAACCAGTCACGAACCACCCACTTATGCGAAATAAGACCTGTGCAATGTTAAAGACTTAACTGATTGAGAACAGACTGATATGGACAATAACATAGTGTTATTATTTTATAGTCTTTGTTCTTGTGAGCAGATGGCTGTAATGGCGCTAGTGTACCGACAGATGGCGCGGTCAGCTGCTGCTCGCACAGCTCGCAGCTAGGGGTTGGTTGAGCTGAGATAAACTCAATCGGGTTTACTTCTACAGGCCACTGGGTTCCTTTACTGGTTTTATATCTGATTTTTTTTTTATCCCAAATTTTACTGGTAGTCCACTGTATGAAGAATATTTGGGTATAATATGTCCCAGTTCACTTTATTTTGCTATCCTCACTTACATAAATTAACTATAGTGTCCTGCACCCACTAGTAAAAAAATATAAAAATTATATCTGGTCTCTGAATAATTTTTGGTTTGACTGTATATCCTTTTATTTTCACACTTAATTATGCCCATTAAAATGTAAAAATTATATCTGGTGTCTGAATCATTTTTGTTTTGACTGTATATATATATATATTTTTATTTCTATTCACAGAATGCAGACAGGGATGCCAAGGATGAGGTAAAATATTTTCATGTAAACTGTTAAAATTTCACGTGGTAACTTTGTTAGGTTAATTGTTTATTGAAATATTTCCCCTTTATTTATAGTTGTGTGCTTTTTACTTACTTTGTCCTCTTTTCAGCCTCAGAGGAGATCTGCACGGTTATCAGCAGTACGTATACTTTGCCACTTTGAGTGTGTGTCTGTGTGTGTGTGTGTGTGTTTGAGTGTGTGTGTGTGAGAGTGTGTGACTGTGTGAGAGTGTGTGACTGTGTGAGAGTGTGTGACTGTGTGAGAGTGTGTGACTGTGTGAGAGTGTGTGACTGTGTGAGAGTGTGTGACTGTGTGAGAGTGTGTGACTGTGTGAGAGTGTGTGACTGTGTGAGAGTGTGTGACTGTGTGAGAGTGTGTGACTGTGTGAGAGTGTGTGACTGTGTGAGAGTGTGTGACTGTGTGAGAGTGTGTGACTGTGTGAGAGTGTGTGACTGTGTGAGAGTGTGTGACTGTGTGAGAGTGTGTGACTGTGTGAGAGTGTGTGACTGTGTGAGAGTGTGTGACTGTGTGAGAGTGTGTGACTGTGTGAGAGTGTGTGACTGTGTGAGAGTGTGTGACTGTGTGAGAGTGTGTGACTGTGTGAGAGTGTGTGACTGTGTGAGAGTGTGTGACTGTGTGAGAGTGTGTGACTGTGTGAGAGTGTGTGACTGTGTGAGAGTGTGTGACTGTGTGAGAGTGTGTGTGTTTGAGTCTGTGTGTGTGTGTGTGTGTTTGAGTGTGTGTGTGTGTATGAGTGTGTGTGTGTCTGTGTGAGAGAGTGTGCGTGTGTTTGAGTGTGTGTGTGTGTGCGTGCTCGGTAGTTTTTCCTTCTGGGGGAAAGTTCTGTTTTCTTGCATGCATGGATCTGTGCCAGCTTCATCTGCCTCAAGCCAAAGTCTTCCATGAACCCAACCCAGCAGTGCATGAAAACTGCTCACCCATCACACGTGAGTGAGTGAGTGAGTGAGTGAGTGAGTGAGTGAGTGTGTTTGTTTAAAAAAGGTTGCTAAATAGATTGGTTACAGGAATCATGTATATCTAAAATTCCCCACCAAATCATTAATGAAAATGTCAATTCAAGTTTTAAAAATGAAATACATACTGTGGAAAATACAGTAAATACACTGAATACTGGAATTTTGTTATAAATTTTATTTATGATTCCCATTTTCTGTCTTTGTCTTATAATATCAGTTGAACAGTGTCTCAACATATATGAAGTATGTTTTACTTCTCAGCTGTGTTTTTCCTTCATAGAGACCAGCTTATGTGAAGGCTGAACCCAAACCAAAAAAGACAACTAAGGTAAATACTACCAGATACCTAACAAACCAGCAATAAAACTTTAATATTAGAACAATGTTAGTTACTTAGTCAATATATCCCCGTTGGCATGTGACTTTGCAGTATATTCACAGGCACAATCACAATATGCATATATATATATATATATAAACATGCACCATGTACAATAAACAAATTGTTTCTGTGCTACAGCATTCAAAGTACCGTTATTGTGAGTTTACACATGTGCAAATATTCTGTCTAACGCATTGCTGCCAATGATTCACTTCCTCTGTAGAAAGACAAAGCAGCTAATGTCAAAAAGGAGGATAAAAAGACCAAGGTGAAGGCCAAGGAGAGCTCAGAGTCTGCAGCCAGCGAGGAGAACCACTCCGAAAATTGAGAGGCCAAGACCAACGCGGTGTGTTATAATCTCACTGCACTTTAGACTTTCCATAGAACATATTTTACTTTCATTTTGTGTTGACTGTGTGGAATAAAATCGTTGAAATACTGTTACACTAGGATGTTCTTCATATCTTTTGAAATGAAAAATGCATTATTCTTGATGATTTCTTCCTCTCAACCCGTCCTCAGGTCACAAAGACTCAAAAAGCAACAAAGGAAGTGAAATCTGAGTAGCACTATTGCCTCCCATCAACACTGTCATCACAGCTCCCCATCACTCCTAGTGTTGTGTCATTGCCCAACCTCCAAGGCATATTGTTCACAGAGAAATATTTTTATCAATGATTTTATAAGTATCAGCACAGGTTTTTTAGCACAAAATTAAGCTAAATGCTGAGCACCCTGTAGATCTGCAGCGATTGTTTCTGCAAGAATGCCACACTAAAGGTATTTTTAAATGCCATTTATTGTTATTGATAACTTATTTGGTCTAGAAAAATCATATCTGCCTCTAGAGTTTGGAGTGTTTTCTTAAAGTGTTTCCGCATGCTCTTCATCCTCCTTCCTCACACTTGTTTTTAAGGTTTTAAAAAGTGGTTTTAAATGGCTGGGGGAAGTTTACTTTTTTGACTTTGTATATTTTCTTTGCTATTTAGACATTTGTCCTAGATTTTGGTGTATTATTCTTAACGGGGGGAGGTGGGTGGTGGGGATCACAACCTTCAAGAAGAGATTTGAGAGAGCTGATATATTTCACTGTATCTTGAAAAAAAATCTAAAAAATAAAAAATGGCAGCTTATTAAATATGATTTTTTTCATGCAAATTGCTTTTTTTTTTTACCATGTGATTGACGTGTTGAAGTCTGCAGGTTGTTATGTACGCTCTCTGATGTTGCAGTGTCTGCTAATAAAGAAAAGAGTGGAATTTTCCTCACTTTTGCCTCTCCCTTTTTTATTCAGACATTATAAACTACAGCAATAAATTTGACAAAAGAATCATTAAAGATTCATTGATCGCTGCTCACTCTGGACATTCTAGTGTCACTAACCTCCACACAGAACTTCGTCATTCAAAGAGACAGAATTTGAAGCTTGCATGTTTTGCAATCGCTTAACCTAGTAAAGCGAAATGTTAACTCAAAACATGAATTAGATTTGGAAATGCCCACTAGGGGTAGTTGTATTATGTTGGGGAATAGACATGTTAGGAGAGAGTAAGTTTGTTTGCCATGTTTGACATAAGCATCATCTGTGGGCGATCTCTGCTGATTTACATTGACTACACAACAGACTGGTAATGATCATGGCAGTTCATCTTTCTCATACATGCAAGCAATGTCCTTGTGAACCCGCAGTTCTGTTTGGAACATGGACACAAATGACTGAAAACTACCTGTTGGCAATGCATGGAGAGAAGGAATGCACGCTTCACTGCTTTGAAACACAAGCACAGAGTTTTCTTCACTCTTCCAAATACCGGTACGGCCCATGCATCAGCACTTACATTTCTGAAGGACACACTTTGTCCCAAAAGTCAATGAAACTGAAAAGCAATATAAAAAGGGAGCAAAGGCGTGATGAAAATAACAAAACAGAATTGGGGCAAGAATCGATCCTTGCGGGACACCACACATCAGCAGAGCTGAGTTTGAGGAGCATTCTCCAAACGTTATAGAGAAGCTTCCGCTTTTATTCTCATACCAACACACTTCTCTGAGCAATACAAATGTTATGGTTCATTGTTTTGAAAGCAGAACTAAGATCTAAAAGAACAATAACTATGGGGTAATCAGTGTCAGTAGTCAGAAACACATCATTTAGGACTGTTCCCAACTCAGTCTCAGTAGTATGATATTTTCTGAAACCAGAATGCAATACTTCAAATATGTTATTTCCTTCCAAGCATCTTTGACAAAGGCCTAAAATGTGATAAAACGGTTGTAGATTTTGTCTTTTATTAAATAGTTTTAATAAGGGGTCGCTTTAGAGTGATATAAGTTGCAAACCAAGTGGAAAATGCAATGGCTTGGGCCTTCCCCTCGTCCATTTGTACCCCTCTGGACTGATGTTATATCTGAAAAACTGCATAGATGGCTGAGGGGCCTCACACTTCTCCAGTTTAAGGAAACACAGAATGCTCCCACAGCTTTCCCAGTATAAGCTCCATATGTTGACAATGTCTCATTCCAGGATTCAATGAGGATGTTGTTAATGTAGATGACGTAGTTCCCCCCGAACAAGTTGTTCATGAATCACTGGAATTCAGAAGAAGCGTTGGTCAGGCTGTACGACCTGATCTCATATTCATAATGGCCAGTGCAGGTCACAAAAGTGGTCTTCCTCTCATCTCCCTCCTGTATCGTGACATGGTTGAAGGCACTGTTCAAGACCTGCTTTGTAGTGTTGGGCGATATGCTCCATGGTCATATCGTCCTGTCGTCAGCCTGTGAGATCGGCGATACACGATATTATCCTGCTAATTTATTTAATTGTTTACTTAGTTTCATAGCCGGAGAGTGAACCAACTGCAGGGTATGGCTAAAAACAGCCTAATGTTAGTGTAATCTACACATTATATTTTATTAATCAAGTTGCATATGGATGTCATGTCATAAAATATGTTTATGACTGAATTTGTATTTGACATGACAACAATTTAATAGAAACATTGTAAGTGTGTTGCTAATTATGCTTACATTTCCTCATTTATTCAAAAAGCAGCTACAGAAAATAAGCAAAGAACATTTACATTACCAAAGAACATCATCACTGACTTGAATCTAGCGTAAGTTTATGCACTTTAAAAACACTCCCATTATAATCAGTGAAGCCTTCTACACTGTATGATGAATAAATCTCTTATACTTACATCTCACGTACATCTGCACTTTGTTGTTTATGATGAGAGAATTCACAAGAGAGCTGAATTCAGTCAGTGAGTATGCGCACTGAACAACAAAACATTGATTGATCATTGATACACGATACTATCGTCTATCTGCACAACCCTAATGCCAGAGGTGGAAAAAGTACAAAAATATTCTACTCAAGTAAAAGTACCATTACATTAATGAAATTTTACTTAAGTACAAGTAGAAGTACCAGTCTAAAAATCGACTCAAGTAAAAGTAAAAAGTAGCTCATTTAAAATTTACTCAGAGTAAAAATTACTTAGTGGGATTAATTACATTAAGCCTTAAAGTTCTGCATAATTAAGGGCGTGGCCACTTGAGTGACAGGTGGATTGCCGCTGCTGTCACCACTGTTGAGCTAGGTGGGCGTGGTTTCAGCAACCAGCTCCCGCCTCTTTGCCCATTTTCGATTATCCGGGAGTGACGTACCG
>NW_015555792.1:52818-57099 GCF_001515605.1 Sinocyclocheilus anshuiensis | reverse complement strand
CCGAAACCTACGGGTGACGTCACGGACACTACGTCCATGTTTTTATACAGTCTATGGGCAAAGTCTCTTTCTTTAAATACTCCATTGTTCTTAGTCGGGTCCCACTATTGTACTTACAGGGACAAAGTTACCCATTTTTAACCTTCTTTCATCCTTCAAAAGACCTTAAAGTTGGTTCCTAAATGATGGGTTCCTTCAGGTGGTAGCAAACACTAGATACTTTTTTTCTTTTACCTTCTGTTACATCAAAACAATCTGAAAGACAGGGCAGTTTCACAAAACACATTGTTGCAGCCCCTGCCTTTCATAACTGTACAGTATAACAGAAAAACTATTCTAGTGTTTGTTGCCATCTAGTCAAATGATCTAAGACTATACAGTAAAGGCCTCTAGAAAAAGCTTTTGGAGCATTTTTATTAGAAGTTTTTACTAGAATTATTAGTATTTTTTAAAATGCTTCAGGGTGCCCCTGCCCTTTAGATAGTATACTTTGATATAAGGAGTTAGGGTGAGGGAAAAATAAAATTCGGTTACACTTTATTTTGATAGTCCACTTTAGACATTCTAACTATGAGTAACTTTACAACTACATGTCTACTAACTCTCAGAGTAGACTGTTAGGGTAGGTTTAGGGTTAGTAGAATAAGTTGACATATACTTGCAAAGTTTCTCATAGTCAGTATGTTGTATGTTGTGGACCCATCAAAATAAAGTGTAAGAAGATATTAAGCAGACAGTCTACTAATACTCTAATGACTGCTAGTTGACATGTAGTTGCAAAATTACATACTGTTAGTAGAATGTCTAAAGTAGACTATCAAAATAGTGTTACCTAAAATTCTCATGTTTGCTTCCAAAATAAGGAACAATTGGGGGGAAATGGTGTTAGAAATTCAAGCTGGTAAAACTGACCGTGAGTTCCTACAGAGGGCTTAAATTAGCAGCAGTTTCCTGAGAAAAGTACTAAAACCCAACCCTTTGAAATGAATATTATCTTAACCAGTGTCCAAGGTCCACTGCGATAAGAATACCTCACCTGACGTAAAAAACATCTTATATTACCACCAAGAAGGCATCTGATTACTATCGATGCCCACAGAGTAATGCCAAAACACAGGCGTGTGTACCTGATACAATGAAAGCCAACCTGAAGCTTAGAGCAGTACATGGACGTTCATGTATCTGGCTGTCGGTGTTTGTTTTCCAGTGCTGCTTCCAACTAAGCGCTTCCGTGATTTACTGGACTGCCTATGTGGAAGTCAGATACTTTGACAGCGTATCTAATGAAACTGTGGGCAGTATATGTGAGTGTGGCGTGTTTGGAGCGGACTCACCCTTGGATTCAGCTTCTGGGCTTCTTGTGCTTCCAAATTCAGATCCTCTGGCGTGCTCGAGGAACACTACGTTCACCGCGAAACACCAGCCATGGATTGCCCTGATAAAAAAAGGGAACTGTGCGTATTCACAGAAGATACGAGCTGCCCAGCGACAAGGAGCCTCGGCGGTGGTTATTTACAACATAGATGGGATGGGCAATGACACTAACCTGATGGCCCATTCAGGTATGAGAGTCTCTCTATCTGGCAATCCAAGACAAGTCAGTTTGTGTTAAAGCAGCTTTACAGAATATTGTGCTGTGTCGTCTTACAGCAGCCAGAGAGCAAGGCAAAGGTAATTCTCACAAGGAAACAACGCCATTAGATGTTTAAGTAGTGGAAGAAAATAACCTTGAGAGGAATTAATAAAACTGACTGATTGTTTTTTCTTCCATGCTATTATATAACTAACTTTATCCTTGGGTAAGTTGTTCTGACTAAAGAATCAAATGCATCCTAAGGCATTTCGTATAATGTCTTAAATATAATGATAAACACATGCAATGCTTTTTATGACAGTCAAGATGTTGAAAAACAAAATACTAAATAAGGAAAAAAGGTATAAACTAGCCAGTATGCCAGTGATCCAAAAAATGTGTACAATAACAAAGGGTTGTTTTAAATGACGACTTATTCTTACTCCCAAGGCATAAAAGCATGGTCAAGCGCTTTGCATGCGAGTATTAATTAGTGAATATGTCACTATATCAACTGGGAAATCCATTGTTTTAACGGGGCTTAATCAGTTTAGACGCCATGTTGAATCTAGCGCGGATGAAAGCGAGGCTGTGAGGGACAGACTTACAGACTTTACAATGGCACGCACTAGATAAAGGTCATAGATCATGTCATTTTTACAACAACTTACAAAACTGTTTTATGAAGGTTTTTTTCTTTGGAAAGGCATTTAGTCAGTTGAATAATCGGTATGTTGTTAAACTATAGTACAATCCACTGAATGCTCTGTACTTCAGTCCCTCAAGCCTTATTTTCATTCTTTTCAAAAACAATTATCCTGACTAGGGTTGCAAAATGTGGAAAATTTCCAGTAAATTTTGGAAACTTTCCAGGATTTTTTGGAATATTCCAGGGATTTTTTCTTTTTGAAGTTTCCGGAAATTTACCGGAAATTTTCCACCCCTTTGAAACCCTAATCCTGACTAAAGCCTATTACTTGCCTTAAATATATGGCTAAAATTAGTTTTTAGTAACTAATTTTAGCCATATATTTACATATCTTATATATATGTATATATCTCTTTGTTATTGTACAATTTTATACACAATTTGTTACAATTGTACAATTTACAGATAACAGGAAGATAAAAATACAGTCACATCAATGTATTATTGCAAAGTGGTTGTCTATATAAACAGTACAAAAATAACTCTTGTGAAGTCATATGACATCTTTATGTGAGGATCAGATTGAAATGTTCCCATGACGTGGTCTTGCTCAGTGAACACATGATGAATCCCAACGTTAGCATGTGACAGCTGGTCAGCCAATCAAATTTCAACGCTTCTTCTTCAGGCAGTGATTTTTGAATGTGTGCAGAATTTGAGTGTTATTATTAAATAATTCAATGAGTTAAACATACATTTCAGATGTCTTTGCTAATTATTTAAAAAACTAGCTACATGCTAATTGAGTGCAAAGAGTGAATTAAGATTATCTTATCCTCTTAATGTCATAATGACAAAAATGGTCTACTCCAATTTCATGACTATAAAATTCGAATATAATTGATATAGCAATGTCTACGGATACCTTTTGCATCTTAAAGGTGCATTCAGTAGTCTGATGCTAATTTGAAAAGGTTTGCATATATATATATATATATATATATATATATATATATATATGTGTGGTTATGTAAAGAGTCATCTGAATGGTGTACAGGTAAGAGAATTAATTGTGTGAACTACTCTCTAAAACTCACTAGTATCAGTGTAATTTACATAAAACTTGATCTTGACTCGAGCGTCTAACACTGTTGTGCTATCGGTTCTTAAAGTACATGAAGAACAGCAATGTTAACGCTAGCTAAATATCTACCAAATGCACCATTAGTAGACAAGCAATGTGTTTTCCATGCTTCAATGTTTGATGCCTTCTAAGTGGGTTATAAAGAGCTTTGTTTTTACTTGATTGCAGGACTATCAGCTGTTCATGTGATCATAACCTGACCATGTACAGTCATGACAACCCTGAGAGCATGTGATTTCTGTATGAATAACTCCAAACCTACATCTACTTTCTGCTTTTTACATTTCAGTGGCATCATATCATAAAATAACTGTTGATTAGCTAAAACTCTAGGTAAAAAAATAAAACTATGTCTGGCAATTAATTTTTATACAGTCAGTGTTATATATGTTAGATATTTGTAATTTTTAGAGTAAATCAGACAGAGTTCAGACCTCAGTAATTATGATATGCTGTTACGTGATCTGAATCACCAACTTGCCAAAAATAAATGAACTGAATGAGCTGTGTAAGAAGATATATTGCAAAATTATTGCAATAGTTATTACAAAAATATTTCAACATTGTTACCGCTGTTGTTCAGGTCTTGCTGTAGGTGTGTGTTAAATGCTGGAATGTTCCTGTGACTGACGGTGACTGTTTGTTTGTTCAGTACAGATACGGCACTGTAAACTTTTATGTGAGTTGAATTTTACCCGAGGATGCCAGAATGTGTTTTTATGACTTGCTCAGATGTCATTTTCTCAAGGAGTTCATGAGTTCCACTTCATTCCCTGAAACTGTACAATGCTGTTGTTCTGTGAGGTGTTTTCTCCAGACGTTATGTCTGGCTTGATATCTGACTGCAAGATATTTGGATGACTAGAATGGCCTCACATTAAAGGGGTCATATGATGCTTTTTCAAAGATCATTAT
>NW_015555792.1:49617-52517 GCF_001515605.1 Sinocyclocheilus anshuiensis | reverse complement strand
GAAACGGTCGTTCATAAAATGCATTGCTGTTCTGTTGTAAGTAATCTTAAAGATTCCTAAATGCACCTACTTTTGGAAGGCCAAATAAAGTGCTTTTGCTTTCGCCTAGAAACACACAGCGTCTCCCTGACATGCTGCTTCAACACTAACTGCGGTTATTGAAACCACGCCTTCTTTCTTTGCGAACATTTGGGCGCATTATGCAAATATTTCCACATAGTGAGGTAGATATGTGGGGGCGTGTTAGAACGAGCGGTTTTAGGGGGGCGTGGCAGAGTCTTAACTTTGATAAAGAATATCTCTTTGGTTTTGAGACTTTAGTCTTTGCAACTTCAGGGATCTTATCTATGCACAATCAGCTTGTAACACTCCAAAGAGAAAGGAAAACTTGAAATTGCATCATATGACCCCTTTAAGATGTGTCAATGAGGCCATGACGCCTACTTGCCTTCGCTTTAGTGTAGGAAATATCAGTTTACATCTACAAACTTTCCTTTTTGTCTATTAATTGTCAAAATCCCAGAGATGAAAGCAAAACAACGACATATTCCATATTCCATATTACATATGAAGTCATATTCCTTTGACCAACAGTTTTTTACAGACCAGTACCATTTAAGCTAAGATGTTTTAGAACGGATTTTCTATTGTCAGTTTGTGTAGTTTCAAAGATGTTTTTAATCTATGAAATAAAACAGATACGTTTTGCAGTGCTTGACGAACCTTTTAATCATACAAATAATCAACATGGCCTCTCTGTAGTCAAACTGACAGGTATTTGTCATAGTGATGGAGAACTATAGGTAACACTTTATTTTACAGTATACGTACTCTAGTAATAACAGAAAATGATGCATAATCATATGCAAAAAACCTAAACCAAACCCTAATCCTAACTCTATAGTAAGTGCATGTTGTTGATTAGTATTACTCAGTACTTGTCATTGAGTACTCCAAAACAAGAAGATCCAAGTGCAGGATTTATTAAAGAGTCCAAAAACAAACAGTGTAATCCAAATCAATCAACCAAAACAGAAAACAATAAACCCGCAACCAAAGACAAAGAAAACCGGGCTTATATGTGGATGAGTTAACAAGGTAATTGAGACACAGCTGAATGTAATGAGACTTGATAGTTAAAGCAAAGGGTGATGGGAACTGAAGTCCAGAGAAACAAACAAAACTAAGAAGTGTGCCCTCTGGTGGCTATACATGGGCACACCAACTAGACACTGTGACATTACTAAAATTGTAATTACACTGCATATAAACTGTATATAACCAAACTGTAATCATCTAGTGAGATTTTTTGTACGTTATGCACAAAGAGTCTAACAGCATGCATGAACTTGATACTAGAGTTTTCTAGTGAACTGGTCGTGGTTAATATTGCAGTGTTTTATTTCTACAGATGCCAAAGACATAGTTTCCATCATGGTTGGCAATATTCTAGGCACAGGAATGTCTAACCTGGTGAAGAATGGCTCAGATGTGTATGTGGCGATCGTAGTGGCCAATCCTCGCGGCCTGTGGTACAGCAGCACATGGGCATACTCGCTGTCCTTCACCTTCATCGGCGTAACGACCATCACCATGTTCTACTTCGCTTTCCTGTTCATCAAACGAATGTACAGAAACCAGCAGCTCCGGAAGCAAGAGGTACAGTGCTCAGCTGCTCAGAAGTCAGTGGAGTTCAGAGTCAAATTCAGAAATCTCACTCATTCGGTTGTGTCATTCATTTATGTGCAGATGGAGATGAAGAGAGAGAATGAAAAGGCCATAGCAAAGTTAGAAGTGTGGACTCTGCGGACGGGCGACCCGGTACTGTGCCTTACAGCCGGATCAGAGAGAAATGTGACCCTGGAGCACAAAAGCAGTCATAAGCAGCACGGGTATATTTGTAGCAACAGCCAAAACTACATTGTATGGGTCAAAATTATCCATTTTTCTTTTATGCCAAAAATCATTAGGATATTAAATAAAGATCATGTTCCATGTAGATATTTTGTAAATTTCCTGCTGTAAATATATAAAAACTTAATTTTTGATTAGTAATATGCATTGCTAAGAACTTCATTTGGACAACTTTAAAGATGATTTTCTCAATATATTATATTTTTGCACCCTAAAATTCCAGATTTTCAAATAGTTGTATCTCAGCCAAATATTGTCCTATCCTAACAAACCATACATCAAAGCTTACAAGGAAAGCTTATTTATTCAGCTTTCATATGATACATAATTCTCAATTTCAAAAAAAATTGAACCTTATGACTGGTTTTGTGGTCCAGGGTCACAAATGAATGTGTTGAGTAACTGTGTATTTCAATTCAATTCAATTCAAGTTTATTTTTATAGCGCTTTTCACAATGCAAATTGTTGCAAAGCAGCTTTACAGAAAATTAAAGATTCTAAATTATATTTAGTAAGAGCTTATCAGTGGAGACTATCTCAAGTTGATGTCCATTACAGCAAAATCTGGTAGTTTTGTATGTTGTCTGAGGGGTTGGCATCATCTCTTCTCAGGTGTTCGGTCATCTCAGGTCTTTGTAAGGGCTGGATCCAGACTGAAGCTTGTGTAATTCCTAGTTACCTCGGGATGCCAATCCCGTGGCAGAAACAGAGAAGGTAATAGAAAAAAATTAGCGTAGCTGCTGTTCCAACCAAGCAAAAATTATGTGTTCAACCCAAGCAAAATAATGAAAATGTGCATTTGATCAGATGTAACTGAAGGTTATGAGATGCATTATGTGAAGGCTTGGCTAAAGAGATTTGTCTTTAATCTAGATTTAAACAGAGAGAGTGTGTCTGAACCCCGAACGTTATCAGGAAGGCTATTCCAGAGTTTGGGAGCCAAATGCGAAAAAGCTCTACCTCCTTTAGTGGACTTTGCTATCCTA
>NW_015555792.1:41482-49078 GCF_001515605.1 Sinocyclocheilus anshuiensis | reverse complement strand
AAGTAATTTGTAATTTTAACAAGTGCAGTTTCTGTGCTATGGTGGGGCCTGAAACCTGACTGAAATTCTTCATAGAGTTTTTTTTTTTTTTTTTGCAGGAAGGAGCACAATATGCTGTCTATCCTGTCTATAACTGGACATAATGTTTTTCCATGCAATTCTAAAAACTTCCTAGTTAGTATTTGAGTTTGTCTGTGTGTTTGTAGGAGGTGGAATCGGAGGACGTGAGCTGTGTTGTGTGCACTGACTCGTTCAAACACAATGAAAAGGTCACCGTTTTACCCTGCAGGTGCAGTATGAGGACAACATCAACATCACAGACATTTCATAACATCCGTGTCAGTACAGCATTTGAATTCCCATGCATTTTGGCTATTTTCACTATGGTAACTTGCTTTTTGTCAGAGCATTAGATATTATATCAAGCAGAGATTCTCTTGAATGAGTGTACCACACATGAGGCATGTCTTTAGAGAAGACATTAAATATAAAAATGTTGTTATTTTATTGGTGACACTTTACAATAAGGTCCCATTTGCTAGCATTAGTTAACTATATTTGTTAACATGAATTAACAAATTAGAAAAAAGATGGAAAAAGTTTTAAACATTTACTGATCTCAGTTCATGCTATTTTCAACAATAATTAAGACATTAATAAAATCAAACGTTGCATCTGTTAAAATTAGATGAAGGACCTGAGCTAACATGAACTAACAGTGAATAATTGTATTTTTACTAACATTAACGAAGATTAGTAAATACTGTAACAAACATATTACTCATATATTGTTTAGTATCAGTTAATGCATTAACTAACACTAACTAATCAAACTTTATTGTGTTGTATTTAAAATATGCACTGCACTATTTTTTTTAAATTTTTTTTTTATGAATTAAATGAAAAAACTGTAATGAAAATTCTCTTTTCCAGACACTTATACCATAAGAAGTGCATTGAGCCGTGGCTGCTGGAACACCCCACCTGCCCCATGTGTAAATTTCACATCCTCAAATACAAGGTGAGTGTGGCCAGACCAGCAGAGCCGTCTTCATTCAGGCATGATGGATGGTGTGGGATTTACTGTGTGTTGCTGTATGTGTTTAGATTGATGAGGAGAGCGATGATCCACCTTCATCGAGTGACACGTTCCGTCTAGCTGTGATCAGGACAGAGCAGCTCCACACATCAGACAGCCAAAACACAGACAGTGAGTCCACATCTGCTCTCTTCTCTGTTCAGTTCTGTTCTTCTGTGATGATTAGTGGATTACCTGAGAGAGATGAACAACAAAACACTTTTCATTGCATGGAAATACGCTTTCTCTATACACATTCAACTATATACACATTCAAACTCTACCAATTTTTATAACAGACATTTTGTTTTCTTGCATAGTAGTACATCTTTTAGCAGTGAAGTAGATGTGCTCATAGCTCCTGCAGGTTTATTAGTAAAACAGCACCACTTTTCAACCAGTCATCTCTTCATCAGTGTAGTAAATATTGCACTATTTTACTAATAAACTTTCTGGAAGTTCCGTATGTGGACATCTATACTTTTATTCCTTTTTTTTTTTTTTTTATTAAACCATTAATTAAATATAAAATAAACATTTTAATGATTATGAAAGTGAGTATTAGGTCAATTAATTTGATACATTTTATATAATATTTAAATTTGATAACAAAAGTATTTGACATTTCACACATACATTTAAATGGCAACAGATTATGGCATTTCATTGGTCTGTTTTATATTATTGCCTGCTGACTGGTAATTAAATAATAACATTGTCATGAATAGTCTTTCAAGGCTTGCTGGTTAAAAATACACAGTTTGCATTAATGCATATATTAATAATATATTTAATACTATAATTAATACTGAGTGCTGATGCTTAGAATCAAGGACTGTGCGATTTTCCAAACAGCAAACACATTTAGTAAAAACACAATAAAATAAGACAAATTAAAATAGTACTTCCAGAAAAATGATGCAATCATACAAAAAAAAAAAGAAAAGATTGGACTAAAGGTCATATACTGGAGAATGACTATAAATAAAATTAACACAGTATACAAATACATAAAAGTAATAAATATGTACATAAATGTGTCAACAAAAAAATATCACTTTATTTTAAGGGACAAATTCTCACCATTAACAAACCAGTAACTGCGACTTTTGTCTCAATAAACTCCTAATTTGCTGCTTATTAATAGTTAGTAAGGTAGTTAGGTTTAGGTATTGGATTCGGTTAAGGGTTATAGAATATTATGGTCATGCAGAATATGTGCCTCATAAGCACTAATAAACAGCCAATATGTTAATAATAGGCATGCTAATAAGGAACCAGTTAATAGTGAGAATTGGTCCCTATACTGAAGTGTTAATAATGTGTGGACTGGATGCTTCATTATCAACCAAACAAACAAATGAATGAATAAATAAATGCGTCCTTGTGTGTGCAAGCACTTGGCAATAAAGCTCTTTCTGATTCTGAAATGAAAATGTATTTCTGCTGTAGAGAAAGGGTGATGCATAAATAAGAAAATCTAAATGAATAAAACAAGAACAGATCCAGCAGTGAGCTATCAGTCTTTGCCGTTATCAGTGGCGTGCTGGACTGATGTGAATCTGCTGTTTACTGATGGCTGGGGGTTAATGATTTGTCTTTATGACCGCAGCTCTTGGACGTCCATCAGACAGTGAGCCGGAGATTCAGACACAACACATTTATGAGAACCTTGCGTTTGAAGAAGAAGCCGAGAGAATGGAGCATCAGGACATCAACAGCCAGGATTAACACTACTGTAATATAGCACTACTGTTTCAAATATTTCTGCATTTGAGCATCACCAACAGACGAAATGTGTGCAAAGTGTCAAAAGAAGAGAAATATCAACAAAAAAATAGAAAGAAAGTGACGATAATGAAATAAAATAATAGTAAACCTAGAATCGGATGTTCAAAGTGTGACAGACTATTTAATAATAATTGTATATTGTTTAATTAATGGAGATTTAATGGAGATCACAACTTCACTCACTTTTCTGAAAACATTGCAGCTTGCATGACTGTCATGCACTCAGTAAAGATGAACTGCAAGTTAAACGAGGATATGAATCTCTTTTAATGCCATAGCAAGAGCAGGTTATAACTGATATAAGTTAAATTACCTGATGTTCATTTTCCAGTTACTGCACAGCTAGAAGTAGTTCCAGCATTCTGGACAGCATTACACTTCCATACTTCTTCATATTAAAGGGGTCATATGATGCTGCTAAAAAGAACATTACTTCTTTCTTTGCTTGAACATTTGGGCGGCGTTATGCAAATCTTCCCACATCGTGATGTAGATATGTGGGGGCATGTTAGAACGAGGCGTTTTAGGTAGGTGTGGCTGACTCTTAACTTTTATAAAGAATATATCTTTGGATTTGAGACTTTAGTCTTTGCAAATTTACAGATCTTCTTTATGCACCAAGAGCTTGTAACACTCCAAAGAGAAAGGAAAACTTGAAATCTCATCATATGACCCCTTTAAATATGTGAGACATCAAAACACTGACCAAGTAATTAAATAAGACCATCTATCATTGCTTCATTAAAAGCTTAAGCTGTCTTAAAAAAAAGTCTTTTTTTTTTAATAACCCCTCTAGTTTCAGTGATGAAGCAATGATACTCCCAAGAAACTTGAAGCGATGTACATTTCAATATCCTGATCATTGATGGTTAAAGGCAGAACAACATTTAGTCTCTACTGGAAGTCAAACACCATTTCCTTGGTTTTTAAAAGGGAGGACTAATTCATGCATTCTTATTAGTTATTTACACTATTAAAGAGATGGACTCTCATACTAAAACAAAGTTTCAAAAAACGCTTTGGACGTATGATGGAGTATTTCTGTGCCAAATTCACTCCTTCTAGGTTCGTATAAGTTAGGGAAAGTTTTTTTTCAAGCATGGCCCTGTATGACGCCATGAAGGGTGGAAATCCTTGTATAGGCATTTATCCTGGAAGAACGCACACATCGACCGGAGCGAGAGCAAGAGCAGCCCATCAACGTCATCGGCAGCGCTGCACAGGACTCGCTCAAGAAAAATGCCTCTAAAGGAGTGTGTTTTTGGTTGTGAGGGAACGATAACCTTGTTCAGCTTCCCAAAGAACCCAGCGTTACGTGAACAGTGGATGCAGTTTGTTTTTACGGGGCAGCAATGGAGTTTCGCAAGTGTGTTTGTTTGTTCCCGTCATTTCAGTGAAGAACGTTTTATAAACAAGGCCCAGTTCGGCGCTGGATTTGCACATCGATTGATACTGAAAGATGGAGCCGTCCCTGCCGCAGTGACGAGCTGTTGTACCTCTAAAAGTACAACTTTTGCACATTTTTTCTGAGAGTGTAGAATACAATAGTGTTGGCAATACATAGCTTCCACACTTATTAACCCTGAATTTGAAAACTTGATGATTTTGACTACTTGCAATCTATTTAACAGACAATTAAGAATCCAACGAGCAAGGAAGTGTTGCATACCCAATCGCTGTAACTTATCAGAAAGTGTAACTGGAACAATTGTATTAAAAGCAGAGGTTTAGTAGTATGGAAATTAGGTGTCTGAGTACCAATCGCTCAACCGTTTTCCTGACCATCTAAATTTTACTTTTTTGACACTGGAGTAATAATAGCTGCTTTGAAACCTGCTGGAACTACGTTTAAGAGCCAGCTGAAAATGTCATACTGGTGCAAGAGTGTTAACATCTCACTTTAGAAATGCAGCTGATTTGAAGTCTGGCTCTGCTTTTTTTTCTGCATACGCAGCAGGTTCCTAACTTGACATTCTTCACTCATAAAGAGTGAGTCATGGGACTAGCAGTGTTAACAGACCTACCTGTCCCTCAGTCGTGTTGTTAAATTGGCTATCATCAGACAATGAGATGACTGAAGCTGTTATCTAATGGCCTGTGGTCTGCTGAGGATGTTTCTTGGCCCCTAATATATTTTCTAGCTTACACTTACAATCGCCTTTTGCTATTTTGACAACTTTTACAAAGTGACATTTACAGCCCTTTATCCCCAGTCATACAAGCCTTGTGCTTCTCTCTCTGTAAACTTTTTATCTTCTTGTTAAAGCATGCTGTTGTATATGATAACAGTCTTGGAAGGAATACACAGCATCTCGACCACATCCCTGCACTCATCCAAATCATGGCATAACTCCTCAAAAACAGAGCAATCAATGTTCTGTAAGCAGTCCATTAACATCAGGAGACCGTTTCTTAACATTTCTATCAATCGGTATAGTACATTTAAATTTCTGATGATGTTAGACAGGAATCAGGAAAGAAAAATCATATCTGATTGCTCCAGTGGAGCCGTAGACACAAAGTGAAATACACTGGGAAACACACCATAACATTAATCTAAGCTTGTGATGGACATGATTTAGGCCACACATCATTTCTATACATTCATTTTTGCACGGGCAATAAACAAATAAAAATACTATACATTGGTTTAATATCTTTGTCTTTTACTGAGTCAGTGCACAGGGTTAGTGAAAACATTAATATCAGTTAAGACATCTCTTTGACTAAAATGCTATCTTAAAACATGACTAAAGCTGTTAAAATTCCTTTTGGCTAAGATATAATTTAAATGTTTGGTAGCTGATGTGTCATGACCCGTATGAAAATGAACCATGGTTTTATTGTAGTAAAAGTGTAGTAACCATGTTTTTTTGGCGTATTGATTACCATTTGTATAACCACAGTTTTACTACAAATCCCATGGTTAAACTATGGTCAGTGCAGCAAACCATGTGCTTGATAGTGTGACGGGTTCATTTGTGGGAAGAGAAAAAAAAGATGGCTCTACCTACAATAGCACTGTTGTGCAAGTTTTAATTTATTTGCAGCACTGAAAATATACTTGAAGTTCCATGAGTGAAGTTGTGAAATTATATACAAAATCCTTAAGAACAGACAAATATCAAAGTAGCAAAGCAACAGCAAACTAGGAAATAAAGATGGAAGATGTATATATACACACTGTATATACACAGATTGAGGGTGTCCTTTGGAAGGGTTTGCTCATGGCACCGCAGTTGCAAGCTCGCATCGACTTGGTAAACAAGCACAGAATGTGAGTCTGGCCTCCCTCTTTATAGGCCACACTCCACCTCTTCTAAAGATGTACCATTCACAGGTAAGTACAACCATCCATCACTTTTACACACACTACAGGCATGTACACAAATCTTCACAGCAAAATAAAATATAAACATTGCACTTATAAGATAACTAAACACAACAACACAAATGACTGACATTTTCTCTTTGTCGGTCCAGTAATTTGAACAACAGAAATGGTTTGTCTGACTTTGAGTTTAATATGCAGATATGGCGATAAAAGTGACATTGCACTCAATGAATACGTTTCTCCAACAGCACCCAGGGATCCAGCTATGCTATAACAGTTTGATTTTATTATTGCTTTCATATGTCTATAAAATTTCTTACTGAGCATTAACAGAGGTTTAGCTCTAGTCAATGTTGATGTTTTATTGAAAATGTAAAGTTTATCTAAAAAACATCTATTCTAGAGTTATCCTTAGTGATTAGTGATTAGTTGAGTGCTTGACCCTTGACTTTTTTTCAAAACATTCGCTGCTGTGCATGCTGGGAGCCATGGATGAGTTCTGATGGATGAGAAACCCTGCATAAGAACCCCTTTACCAGCTGTGTCTGGAACTAGCATTATCACTATCATGGATGGTTTTGATGGTAGTGCAATCAATTTGAATAATTAGGAGATGTATACACTATTTTGTATATGATTTTTTTTTCTCAAAACGGCTCTTACATGCATTTGTTGTGCCAATGAGTCATGCACTTTTGTTTTGTACCCCAAAACCCAAGCGCTGTCCTCTTCGATTTTCGTAAGTTGGTACTGTAAGAAAGCGATAGGGTAGAGATATTTGAGATAGACACTTCAGATTCGGTGGACATGTCACACTTTAATGCTGCCAACACAGGTGCCACGTTCTCCCTCAGCTGCCGGTATTCATCTTTGAGCTCAAGAAATCTGAACTTGGTGACAGTGGGTCAGGCCTTTGTTCCACGAGCCGGGTGAACATGTAACTGATCGTGTTCTACCTTGTCTTGCAGGACTGTATCAGGTGATGTGGTGGAAGTTTCATCTCTACCTGTTTGTCCCATAGTGCTTAGGTAGCTACAGTACTGTGACTGAAGTGCTGAACAAGTCTTCCAGCATACGCGATGACCCTATTTAAATATACACTGAACAAAATTATAAACGCAACACTTTTGTTTTTGCCCCCATTTTTCATGAGCTGAACTCAAAGATCTAAGACTTTTTCTATGTACACAAAAGGCATATTTCTCTCAAAAATTGTTCAGTAATCTGTCTAAATCTGTGTTAGTGAGCACTTCTCCTTTGCCGAGATAATCCATCCACCTCACAGGTGTGGCATATCAAGATGCTGGCATATCAAGGTGCCTTAGGCTGGCCACAATAAAAGGCCACTCTAAAATGTGCAGTTTTATCACACAGCACAATGCCACAGATGTCG
>NW_015555792.1:34095-41472 GCF_001515605.1 Sinocyclocheilus anshuiensis | reverse complement strand
GTCTCAGGGAAGCTCATCTGCATGCTCGTCGTCCTCATCGGGGTCTCGACCTGACTGCAGTTCGTCGTCGTAACCTACTTGAGTACGACTCACTAACACAGATTTAGACAGATTTGTGAACAATATTTGAGAGAAATAGGCCTTTTGTGTACATAGAAAAAGTCTTAGATCTTTGAGTTCAGCTCATGAAAAATGGGGGCAAAAACAAAAGTGTTGCATTTAAAATTTTGTTCAGTGTATGTTGAAGCCATCATGTATGGTGAGGTTTAATGTGTGGGCAATGCACGGCACAGAATCCCAGTTGACACGAGTTTGGTGATGTCGTGAACACAGGCTGTAACTTTCCCTGTGATGTCCCATGTCGCTATGGCCTCATTTAGCTTTCCGGCAAGTTTGTCAAAGTTGTGTTTATCAGACATGCTCTCTGTGAGCAGGACCACCGACATCATTGCCTTTCAGAGTCTAATGGCATGTAATGGTGTAGCTTTCCCTTGTTAGTGCTATCCAGCAGTCAGCTGTGACGGAAATCTTCTCAACTGAACTCTGCATCATCTTTTAGCTCTTCTTTTTTCTATAATGATCTTCTAATTGTCTAGTTGTCATGCCTCTTGATGGTATGTTGTAGTCTGGTTGAATGAAACTAATCATCTCTCGTAAACCATCACCTTCGACGACGCTGATAGGCAATGACATTTGCAATAATTTTGTTATTACTTCTGCCTTTTGAGCTTCAGGTTTTTTTTTTCAGCTAAAACAGATGTTATCGTTGGCTGTTTAGATTCATATTGCACCTCAAAACTATACACTTGACTGATGACCTTGTTTAATCTACTATTGATGTTCAATTATTAAGTAAATTATTATTGACAATTAATCAATCATCGATTAACTATTATAATTAGCCACTTCATTCATAAAACACCAATTTACAGTTTTTACGATCGCTATGGCAATTTTTTCAATACTTTTAACAATTTTCCTAAACTCTTAACACAGTTAGCACAACATCCGTCTGTGTAGGCTATACAATTATCACATTTCTTGTTGCTTTCACACAAAATGCATACAGTTAACACAAATTTAAAATGCTTGAACTTCTTTTACACACAAGCTCAACCAAGACCAAAACAATGTAATTTTACTGGAAATTTTCAAATGCTTTCACACTGTATGTCAGATCAGATAACATAATTTTCTAAAACTAACTTATAGGCTAAAGTCAAAGTGAACAGCTGTTCATATTGTGAATTGAAACACAAATATGTCTCCTGTATTTTATTCCATTGCTAATGAGAAAGAGCTGATTGAAATTATGCAAATATATAAATTACAGCTTATTCCCATCTAGGAAACACACTCAGGTGTTGAGGTTCTTTCAATCGCATGACCATATGATATACAGTAAAAGAGGACCTCTTTGGGCTGATCTTGTGTGGAAAAGTCTTATTCTTAAATTCTGGAATAGTACTATTCTTAAAAAAATAAAAATAAAATAAAAAACGTGTCCCTCCAGGATGCAATGGATGCTGCATGCCAAGACATCACAGCTGAACAATACCAGGAAGGATAAGGCATACCAAAAGATTCTTCCCAAGATGCCTTGCCAGAGAAGATATCAGGTGTGATGAGGATGAGAATATGTGGCCAAACGCAGAAGACCAGGCAGATTAGATTACATTTATTTATTTATTTTTTATTCTTCTGTGACTTTTTCTGTTTGTATATTTTGTATTTTCACATAATAAATGACAGCTATATTGTACTTGTTTTCTTTTTAGTTTTTTCCCCAATGTTCTGTTGCAAATAAAGCCGTTACTGCAGCAATTCTGTCTCTGTCTTTTTCCCCATAAACCGTTCATTCTATAAAGCTACTCTGAGATGGGTCATTCAATTTTTGTATTGAATTTCTGCAGCAAAATAATCAAAACACATGCATTTGCTATACCCAAAAAGAAAAAGAAACTGTAGTGTAAAACACAATATACTGTCTATCGTATAAGGTCAGACCTGACACCTAAAAAAATTGCAGTTTCTGTAATTCCATTTGATGTTAGTGTTTTTATGATATTGTGCTACGATAGGCTAAATGTTCCTGTTGGAAGAGAACATGTGTTAGTGTTTTGGAATAATAATTAGATTTTGAGACATGTTTGCAGTGTTTTGGTAGATGTAGTGTATTGTAATTAGAAAATGAGTGTTGTTGTTTAGTTTGCAATGTGTGATTTTGAGCATGAAATTAACCGTTTTGTCAATTGAGTGTTGTAGGTGTGTTGGTGCGTTAAGAGTTTAGGAAAATTGTTAGAAGTATTGAAAAAAATGTCATAGCGGTCGTAAAAATCTGTAACACCAATTAAACTATTCAAAGTCCATACACAGCATCACTCAAATGCTAAAGAGAAAAACTAAGTCTTTAAGCTAGATTTAAAAGCGTCCAATGATGGAGAAGCTCTGATGTTCAAAGGTAGACTGTTCCACAGCTTTGGGGCAACTACTGAGAAAGCTCGATCACCTTTTGTTTTACAACGTGAACGGGGGACAGATAAAAGTAACTGATCACTAGATCTTGGAGGCTGTATGTGGCGTAATGAGATCACAAATATAATCCGGACCAGAATTATGCAATACCTTGTATGCAAAAAGAATAGGATCTTAAAGTCGACTCTAAGTTTTATAGGGAGCCAGTGTAATAAGGCAAGGACAGGGGAGAAATGATCCCTTTTCTTAGTTCCTGTTAAGAATCTGGCTTCTGCGTTCCCCTACTCCCCTTTACTCAACCCCATTGAGGAGTTTTACTGAGCCTGGAGATGGAAGGTTTTTGACCATCGTCCCTCCAGATGTCCCTCCAGGATGCAATGGATGCTGCATGCCAAGACATCACAGCTGAACAATACCAGGAAGGATAAGGCATACCAAAAGATTCTTCCCAAGATGCCTTGCCAGAGAAGATATCAGGTGTGATGAGGATGAGAATATGTGGCCAAACGCAGAAGACCAGGCAGATTAGATTACATTTATTTATTTATTTTTTATTCTTCTGTGACTTTTTCTGTTTGTATATTTTGTATTTTCACATAATAAATGACAGCTATATTGTACTTGTTTTCTTTTTAGTTTTTTCCCCAATGTTCTGTTGCAAATAAAGCCGTTACTGCAGCAATTCTGTCTCTGTCTTTTTCCCCATAAACCGTTCATTCTATAAAGCTACTCTGAGATGGGTCATTCAATTTTTGTATTGAATTTCTGCAGCAAAATAATCAAAACACATGCATTTGCTATACCCAAAAAGAAAAAGAAACTGTAGTGTAAAACACAATATACTGTCTATCGTATAAGGTCAGACCTGACACCTAAAAAAATTGCAGTTTCTGTAATTCCATTTGATGTTAGTGTTTTTATGATATTGTGCTACGATAGGCTAAATGTTCCTGTTGGAAGAGAACATGTGTTAGTGTTTTGGAATAATAATTAGATTTTGAGACATGTTTGCAGTGTTTTGGTAGATGTAGTGTATTGTAATTAGAAAATGAGTGTTGTTGTTTAGTTTGCAATGTGTGATTTTGAGCATGAAATTAACCGTTTTGTCAATTGAGTGTTGTAGGTGTGTTGGTGCGTTAAGAGTTTAGGAAAATTGTTAGAAGTATTGAAAAAAATGTCATAGCGGTCGTAAAAATCTGTAACACCAATTAAACTATTCAAAGTCCATACACAGCATCACTCAAATGCTAAAGAGAAAAACTAAGTCTTTAAGCTAGATTTAAAAGCGTCCAATGATGGAGAAGCTCTGATGTTCAAAGGTAGACTGTTCCACAGCTTTGGGGCAACTACTGAGAAAGCTCGATCACCTTTTGTTTTACAATGTGAACGGGGTCAGATAAAAGTAACTGATCACTATATCTTAATGACCTAGAGGCTGTATATGGCCTAATGAGATCACAGATATAATCCGGGGCAGAATTATTCAATGCTTGTATGCAAAAAGAAGGATCTTAAAGTTGACTCTAAGTTTTATAGGGAGCCAGTGCAATGAGGCAAGGACAGGGGAGATATGATCCCTTTTCTTAGTTCCTGTTAAGAATCTGGCTGCTGCATTTTGAACCATCTGTAACCGAGACAGTGTAGATTGAGGTAGGCCAAATGTACAAAGAGTTACAGCAATCCAATCGAGAAGAAATTAATGCATGAATAATAATTTCAAGGTCTTTACTAGAAAGAAAGTGTTTCACCTTAGCCACTGATCTGAGATGAAAAAAGCTACTCTTTACAACTGCATTTACATGCTTGTCAAGTTGGAGAAGAGGATTATAATGGACTCCAATAAATTTTGCATAATTGTGTAGGTTATTACTTAGAAAACCTGTTCCACCATTTCCGGTCACGCACACCCACGAGCCTCTTCTACCCTCTCCAGCCTGTTATTCTGGGGAACCCCAGTTATGTCGTTCATTTCTAGCCAGATGTTCACTATACATTTCCCTTCAACCATCATCATTTCCTACTGAGGAGGCGAAGGTAGCGTTTGTCATCACGTTGCTCTCGGGACGGGCCGCCAGCTGGGGAACCACTGTATGGGAAAGGAAACTTCCTTGTTGTGATTCTTTTCAGGCGTTTTCCGAGGAACTACGGAGGGTGTTTGACCACGCCGCTTCTGGCAGAGAGGCAGCACGGCTTCTCGCAGAGTTGCGTCAGCGGGAGAGTACGGTAACAGACTATTCTATTGAATTTCGTACTTTGGCTCCAGAATGTGGGTGGAATTCCGAGGCACAGTGGGACATGTTTTTGTATGGGCTTTCGGACCCTGTCAAGGATGAATTATATTTGTCGGAATTACCTTCCGGCCTGGATGAGCTTATAGCTCTGGCCATTCGGGTGGACACCAGACAACGGAGGGCGGGGCCAACAAGGTCTTCGAGAACGGCCACTCCACTCTCAGAGCCCCTTGCCATTTTTCACTGATCAGACTGTGTTTTCCCTTCCAGAGCCTGAGCCCATGCAGATGGGAAGGTCTCGTCTGTCCTTGCAGGAGAAGCAGAGATGTAGGACAAATGGGCTATGTTTGTACTGTGGTACTGCCGGCCACATCGCAATGCGGTGTCCAGTAAAAGCCAGCACCCGTCAATAGGTAAGAGGTTACTGACGGGTGGGATTACTACAAATAAACCCTCATTTTCGGTCACTCATCTTGCGTCCAAGCTTGTAGTACAGTCACGACATCATGATTGTGAGGCTTTAGTGGATTCGGGAGCGGAGGGGAATTTTTTAGACATTGGTCTCGCGCGGACTCTACAGATACCCATGGTGGAGCTTTCACGGCCCATCTCTGTGGCTGTGCTTAACGGCCAGTCCTTACCCTCCGTCACTCACACCACTACCCCGTTAAGACTCATCGTCTCTGGTCAACATTCTGAGGACATCACTTTTCTACTCACCAACACTCCTTCAGGTTCTCTGGTTTTGGGGCATCCTTGGTTGGTGCTCCATAAGCCCCATATTAATTGGGGAGGCAATGCTGTCCTGGGTTGGAGCGAATCTTGTCATGTTTCCTGTTTGTTGTCTGCATGTTCTCCTGTCTCTTGTTCTGTGTTTCAGGAGGATCACTCGGACCTGTCTAACGTGTCCCATGATTCCCTTGACCTGAAGGGAGTGTTCAGTTCCTGTTTGTTGTCTGCATGTTCTCCTGTCTCTTGTTCTGTGTTTCAGGAGGATCACTCGGACCTGTCTAACGTGTCCCATGATTACCTTGACCTGAAGGGAGTGTTCAGTAAGTCTCGGGCTGCTTCTCTACCTCCTCATCGTCCCTATGACTGTGCAATAGACTTATTGCCAGGTACGTCTCTGCCTAAGGGCAAATTATATTAACTTTCCACTCCGGAGAGGGAGGCCATGGAGAAATATATTTCTGATTCTCTAGCAGCCAAGATCATCCGCCCCTCTTCCTCTCCGGCCGGGACGGGGTTCTTTTTTGTGAAAAAGAAGGACAGCTCTCTACGTCCCTGTATTGACTATCGGGGCTTGAACGACATCACGGTGAAGAATACTTATCCTTTGCCGTTGATGTCGTCAGCTTTCGAGCGTCTGCAGGGGGCGTAATTTTTCACAAAATTAGATCTCCGCAATGCTTATTATTTGGTTCGCATAAGAGAGGGGGATGAATGGAAGACCGCCTTTAATACCCCCAGGGGGCACTTTGAATATCTTGTTCTTCCCTTTGGCCTTTCCAACGCTCCCGCGGTTTTCCAAGCACTCGTTAACGATGTGCTGAGAGATATGGTAGATCAGTTCATTTATGTTTACCTGGATGACATACTGATATTTTCTCGTTCTCTCCAGGAACATGTTCAGCACGTCAGACGAGTGCTTCAGAGGCTGTTAGAGAATGGGCTTTTTGTCAAGGCGGAGAAATGCGCTTTCCATGCACAGTCTGTTCCTTTTTTGGGATACATCATCTCGGCCGAGGGGGTGCGCATGGATTCCGAGAAAGTTCAGGCTGTGGTGAATTGCCCAACCCCAGATTCCCGCAAGGCCCTGCAGAGGTTTCTGGGCTTTGCCAATTTCTACCGGCGGTTTATTCGCAATTTCAGCCAGCTAGCTGCCCCTTTGACGGCCTTAACCTCCACCAGGACTGTCTTCAGGTGGTCTATTGCAGCGGAAGCTGCATTTTACAAATTAAGAAGCTGCTTCGTTTCAGCTCCCATCCTCATAGCCCCTGATCCCTCCCGGCAGTTCGTGGTGGAGGTTGACGCGTCGGAGGTGGGGGTTGGTGGGGTTCTATCCCAGCGTTCCCTTACGGACGGCAAGGTGCACCCCTGCGCGTATTTTTCTCACCGCTTGTCCTCCGCCGAACGCAATTATGATATTGGTAACAGAGAGTTGTTGGCAGTCAAGTTGGCCTTGGAAGAATGGCGTCATTGGTTGGAGGGTTCGGGGGTTCCTTTTGTCGTCTGGACTGATCACAAGAATCTTGAATACATCAAGTCCGCCAAAAGATTGAACTCTAGGCAGGCCCGATGGGCTCTTTTTTTCGGCCGATTCGAGTTTTCCATTTCTTACCGCCCAGGTTCTAAGAACATCAAACCAGATGCGTTATCCCGCATTTTTGATCATTCGGAGTGCCCGTCTCTTCCCGACCCCATTATACCAAGGAAACTTTTTATTTCTGCGGTCATGTGGGAGATCGAGTCGAAGGTCCGCACGGCCTCGCAAGGGGTAACGCCCCCGCCCGGCTGCCCACCGGGTCGGTTGTTTGTGCCAGAGTCTGTAAGGTCCGACGTCATCCGATGGGCTCATTGTTCCAAGGTAGCCTGTCATCCTGGGGTGAGTCGTACCATGTTTCTTGTTAAACAACGGTTCTGGTGGCCAGGTATGGCTCGGGACATTCGT
>NW_015555792.1:33360-33978 GCF_001515605.1 Sinocyclocheilus anshuiensis | reverse complement strand
CAGTTTGTATCCAAATTTTGGAGAGAGTTTTGTAGATTGTTGGGGGCGACGGTTAGTCTTTCTTCTGGGTTTCATCCCCAGAGTAATGGTCAGACGGAGAGGGCCAACCAAGATTTAGAACGAATGTTGCGATGTTTGGCTTCTCAGAACCCCTCCTCGTGGAGCCAACAACTCTCATGGGTTGAGTACGCACATAACTCGTTACCAGTCTCAGCTACGGGTCTATTTCCGTTTGAGTGTAGTTTAGGGTACCAGCCACCACTTTTTCCCAGTATGGAATCCGAAGTCGCGGTTCCCTCTGCCAACGCCTTCGTCCAGAGGTGCCGACGCACCTAGAGTAGGGCCAGATTGACCCTTCTCCAGGTGGGGGCGCGCACCAAGGTTCAGGCCGATCGCCACCGGTCGAAACCTTCCGTTTACGTCGTCGGTCAAAAAGTGTGGCTTTCAACCAAGAATATTCCTCTCCGATCCGTCAGTAATAAACTTGCTCCCAAATTCATTGGCCCGTTTACTGTCACCAAGATTATTAGTCCGGTGGCAGTCCGCCTCAAACTTCCTCCAGCGTACAGGAGAATTCATCCGGCGTTTCATGTATCCAAAATTAAGCCTGTTTTTCAT
>NW_015555792.1:13765-33237 GCF_001515605.1 Sinocyclocheilus anshuiensis | reverse complement strand
GCGTCATTGGTTGGAGGGTTCGGGGGTTCCTTTTGTCGTCTGGACCGATCACAAGAATCTTGAATACATCAAGTCCGCCAAGAGATTGAACTCTAGGCAGGCCCGGTGGGCTCTTTTTTTCGGCCGATTCGATTTTTCCATTTCTTACCGTCCAGGTTCTAAGAACATCAAACCGGATGCGTTATCCCGCATTTTTGATCATTCGGAGCGCCCGTCCCTGCCCGACCCCATTGTGCCAAGGAAACTTTTTATTTCTGCGGTCACGTGGGAAATCGAGTCAAAGGTCCGCACGGCCTCTCAAGGGGTAACACCCCCGTCCGGGTGCCCACCGAGCCGGTCGTTTGTGCCAGAGTCCGTAAGGTCCGACGTTATCCGATGGGCTCATTCTTCCAAGGTAGCCTGTCATCCTGGGGTGAATCGTACCATGTTTCTTGTTAAACAACGGTTCTGGTGGCCAGGTATGGCTCGGGACATTCGTCTATTTGTGTTGGCCTGCTCTATCTGTGCTGTTTCTAAGTCTTCCAATCGACCCCCTGCTGGACTCCTTCAGCCGCTGTTAGTTTCTTCGAGACCCTGGTCCCATATTTCGTTAGATTTTATTTCGGGTCTTCCCCCCTCCCAGGGGAACATGGTGGTTTTGACCGTGGTGGACCGCTTCTCGAAGGCGACCCATTTCGTCCCTCTGCCCAAAATACAGGAGAATTCATCCGGCGTTTCATGTATCCAAAATTAAGCCTGTTTTTCATACAGCCATTAATCCGCCGGTTCCAGTTCCTCCCCCGCTGCGGCTCGTAGATGGGGAACCAGCTTATTCGGTAAGACGTATTCTGGACTCAAGGCGGAGGGGACGAGGTTTTCAATACTTGGTGGACTGGGAAGGTTACGGTCCGTAGGAGAGAAGTTGGGTGCCTGCTAGGGACATACTGGACCACTCTCTCATTGATGAATTTAATCGCCAGGTAAGTCCTCCTGGGGACGCCAGGAGGCGTCCCTAGGGGGAGGGGTACTGTCACGGTTCATGGGTCCGTGCGGTCCTTTTTCGTGTCTTGTCATGTGTGTGGGTGTGCGTCACTCATTAGCAGTGGCAGCTGGCGCTCTCCCTGAGCGCGCCAGCTGCAACTCATTAGCGCTGCCTTTATAAGGACGCTATGTTGAGTGTGTGTTTGTCGGTTCGTTATTCATATCCTGTTCTCTTGTCAGTCTTCATGTTTTCTAGTCACGCCTAGACCGGTCTGGAGTTTCGTCAGCTCTCACCTTTGGTGTTTTCGCGGGGAACGGAGATAGCAGCTCGGAGGTGCCCTGATCTCATCCAAGATTCCGGGGAATTATTTCCGTCTCTGTCTTTTGTGGGCTCTAATAAACCTTATTACACTCAAACTTGGATCCTGAGTTTCATTCCTCGTGACAGCGGCAGCGTAATATACAGTAAATAAATCAATAAACCCACTGCTCTCTTGTCTCCTCTGAGGCTGGGACTCTAAACAGTGTTCTGTGCTCGTTTGTGCAGCCAATGACAGAACAGTTAGTGTGCTTTGCTCGAACTTTCACCATGGCGTTAGAACTGGTACACCGTTGTCGCTTGCGAAAACACAATGGTGGCACCGTGGGTGGAAACTTGCAGATTAAGGGGCGGTAATATTATAATAAGATCCCCTTTCTACATCACAAGGGGAGCGAAATCTTATTTTATTTTTATTTTTTTTCACAAGCTTGCAGAGAAAGGCTTACCAAAGAAAACAAAAAGTACTGGGTTGGTAGATGCACCAGGGACCCGATTACAGCACTTAAAGGGTTAGTTCACCCAAAAAATGAAAATTCTGTTATTAATTACCCACCCTCATGTCGTTCTAAACCCATAAGACCTCCGTTCATCTTCGGAACACAAATTAAGATATTTTTGATGAAATCTGCGAGCTCTCTGACCCTCGCGGATACGTTGTTTTCGTTCCGCATGAAGCTGACACAGAATAGCATACGCTGTTTACTTTCAGTGGATACTCTCCAAAATGGCACCAGGGTAATGCGGAGGAGACGAATTGTTGAATAAAGTTGTTATTATTGTTTTCTTTGCGTACAAAAAGTATTCTCGTAGCTTCGTAAAATTACGGTTGAACCCCTGATGTGGATTATTTTACCGATCTCCTTGCTACGTTTCTGGACCTTAATCATGGTAATTACATTGCTGTCTATGGGAGGGTCAGAGAGCTCTCAGAATTCATCAAAAATATCTAAATTTGTGTTCCGAAGATGAATGGAGGTCTTACGGGTTTAGAACGACATGAGGGTGAGTAATTAATAACAGAATTTTCATTTTTGGGTGAACTAACACTTTAAAACACGGAAAAAAGTCAACTTAACAGTTCAAATTAAGGTTTTCATAATAACAATAAGGTTTATAAAATGCTATACCTCCCATTTCAGCTTTTAATCCACTTCCCGATCCTGCTCCTGTGTCGTGCTCTTCACCGCAGCCACATGTGACAGAACACTGGACCAAGCAAAGTATGAACTGGGCTGAGGAATTAATCTGGAACATACAGCAGGATGGACGGCCTTTGGAGTGATATGTGGAGAAGTTCCAGAGTGTTGTACATCTGGTGAGCTGGAGCGATTACATGGCTAATGACTGCTTCTGAATGGGACTCGATGATGATAATTTGTTTAGATTTCTGTCTCCTGACAATTGTTATAGACCCGTAGCTGACTTTATTAATTATGTCCTCGATTTAAATGGCTCTGCTTTCCTTGTTGATGTGGAGGATAGTCGTCCTGTTCCCATTCGGAAGCAAATGGGCGCTTCAGCTCACCATCTACCAGCACCATCCACATACTGTTCCAAAGAGCCCGCTCCCTCCGTTCCACCTGCGCTTCCCCGAGCCCATAGGTGGGCATCCAAGAGCGCTGGGATGCACCTGGGAGCCAAAGTGGCAGATCAAGCATTTACATCTGTCCGCTCAGCGCTCAAAGCCACCTCCCTTCATCCGCCTCCAACGCCCGAGTCTCTACCAGTCCTCAGTCCAGTGTCAACATGTGCCACAAAGCCATCCTCCAGAGCACCTGTGACGCCAGCTGCTCCACTCTCAATCCTGCCGGCCGCTCCATCGTCAATCCCGCCGGCCGCTCCTCCATCAATCCCACCTGCCGCTCCACCGTCAAGCCCTCCGGCCGCTCCACTGTCAAGTCCACCGGCTGCTCCACAGTCAAGCCCTAGGATGACAGCAGCTATCTCCTTCACCTCAGCCCAGAAGAGGAGAATGAGGAGGAGAAGACTGATGGCTCTAGCCCCTGACCAGAGTCAAAAGATGGTTCTAGCCCCTGACCAGTGTCAAGAGATGGCTCGGGCCCCTGACCAGAGTCGAGAGATGGCTCTAGCCCCTGACCAGAGTCGAGTGATGGTTCTAGCCCCTGACCAAAGTCGAGAGAGGGCTCCTGTCTCCACGTCAAGCCCAGAGAGGGCTCCTGTCCCCATGTCTAGCCCAGAAAGGGCTGTTGTTCCCACGTCTGGCCCAGGGAGGGCCTCAGATCCCAAGTCAAGCCCAAGGAGGGCTCCTGTTTCCACGTCCAGCCGAGAGAGAGCTGTGGTTCCCGCGAATGGCCCAGGGAGGGCTTCAGTTCCCGAGTTCAGCCCAGAGAGGGCTGCTGTTCCCGCTTCTGGACCAGGGAGGGCCACAAATCTCAAGTCTAGCCCAAGGAGGGCTCCTGTTTCCACGTCCAGCCCAGAGAGGGCTTCAGCCCTCACGTCAAGCCCTGAGAAGGCTACGGTTCCCACGTCCAGCCCAGAGAGGGCTTCTGTCCCCGAACCTGGCCCGGAGAGGGCTTCTGTTCCCGAGTTCGGCCCAGAGGGGGCTTCTGTTCCCGAGTCCAGCCAGGACAGGGCTTCTGTTCCAGAGTGCAGCCCAGGGAGGGCTTCTGTTCCTGAATGCAGCCCGGAGTGGACTTCTGAGCCCAGCCCAGAGCCGTTCCAGCCAGGGGATGTGGAGTCTCCCCCAAGAAATTTTTTGGGGGGCTATACGTCTCCGGCTGTAGTGGCCGGGCTGAGGCCAAGGCCACGGAGGCCATCCAGCCATGGCCCCCTGAACTGCCCGTTCCGCCATGGCCTCCTGAACTGCCTGTTCCGCCATGGCTTCCTGAACTGACTGCTCTGCCATGGGCCCCTGAACTGACACCGCCCTGGAGGCTTCCCGTCCTGTACAAGCATGTCCCTAGAGGCCTCCAGAGCATTAGAGTTATAGTTAAATATGTGGTTTCCCAATCCTGCTCCTGTGTCGTGCTCTTCACCACAGCCACACGTGACAGTGGTCTTCGGTCAAAAATGACCAACGTTAGGAAATGAATGGGAAATCGACAAAAACACAAAAATCCTGAGAATTTTTGAGTGTACAATCTACAAATCTGACATAATGCAGAAAAAAAGTACACAGCAATGACAGGGTAAAACTCTAAAACATCAAGAGTGCAAAAGCAACACATCCACTCACACATGCGTACACACACACACAGCTATGAACTGGTGTGACTGTAAGACAGAAAATATGTCAAATAAAAGCAATAATTCAACTACAATGCAGTAAAAAAGTGAACAGCAAGGAAGGGGTTACACTCTAAAACATCAAGAGTGCAAAAGCAACACATCCACTCACACATGCGTACACACACACACAGCTATGAACTGGTGTGACTGTAAGACAGAAAATATGTCAAATAAAAGCAATAATTCAACTACAATGCAGTAAAAAAGTGAACAGCAAGGAAGGGGTTACACTCTAAAACATCAAGAGTGCAAAACAGACACACTCACTCAAACACACACTCACAGACACACACACAAACATACACAATTATACACACTCAAATGAATTGGTATGGCTATAACCATATAGCCAAAACGAGTCAGAAACTGAAATAAGAGGTTGAAATCAGATCAAACCCAGAAGAATTAAGCTCTGATAAAACATTTCTGTTAATTTTTGTTACATTTTTATAGAATTGTAATGTTTTGTGTAACAAAATGTTTTCTCTGTTTTCAGGTTTGACTGTAGTAATAATAATTTAAAAACTGACGCTTCAATTCAACATTTCAAACAAACAAAATATAATAATCTAAACCTTTACAAAAAGTTGTCTTTGAGAATGTCTAAATATATATCCAGACCCACAACTTAATAAAAATAAGTATTTATGTCTAAAAACAATTAGATAATTTATGGGCCTATATAGGAATCTATGGGCTAAAGCATGGAATTGCAGATGTTTTTCTTATTGTACTCCCACCACATGGCACTAATATGGCTTCAAAAATGGGATTTTAAAGGCATTGACTCTATTTTAACAGGCAAGTTGGAGCTAAACTCTGCAGGACACCGGCCCTCCAGGACCGAGTTTGGACAGCCCTGGGCTAAACCATGGAATTGCAGATGTTTTTCTTATTTTACTCCCACCAGATGGCACTAATCTGGCTTCAGAAATGGGATTTTAAAAGCATTGACTATTTTAACATGAAATACTGCATTCATTGAAAAGTAATATAAAAATATATTAAATTTTTTTAATTATTATTTTTAATGGGCAGAAATTCATCATAATTATTGCATAAATATTAATTAGTGCCATTAAATCATCTCAAAATACAAAATAAAAAATATTATTGAACAAAAATATATTACATTAATTTTACTGGAGCGAAAAAAAGTTAAATTTCAGGTGTCCGGTCAGTTTTGACTGTGAAGATCACAAGTGTGACTCCCAAATGAGGAGCACCAGAGGGTTAAACACATCGTTTGATATGTAACTGCTAGTATCTTGTGTTTTGTATCTTGATAGTAGTCTTAAACAAGACAAGCAAATTAATGCTACTGTTAGTTTTAGCTTTTGTCACCTTCATCGATTAGCCAGAGTTAAACTCTTTTTAAATAGGAAAAGTGTTGACATTGTTATTCATGCTTTATTTTCAACACCGCTCAACTACTGCAATTCATTGTTTGTTGGGTTGCTTTTCTTTTCAATCTCCCACCATCAAATGATCCAAAATGCAGCTGCTCGTTTACTCCCCGTTAGCTGCAAACGAGATAATTTTACGCCCATTCTACACTCTCTGCATTGGCTACCTTTCTGATATATAGATTATAAAATTGCACTATTTCTTTCTAAAGCTATCAATAATCTAGCCCCCCAATGTCTCCACAAGACCGCTTAGATTACGAAACTCTTTTTATGCAGAGCAGACCAAGCCTTTGCTTTGACCGGCCCTAAGCTGTGGAACAACCTGTCATTACCTATTAGAACTGCTCCTCTGTTATCTGAGTTCAAATCCATGTATAAAACTCATCTTTTCTCTTGTGCTTTTAATCTTTGGTAAATCGGTTTGTATATTATTTTATGTAGACTACTTTGGCCAACCAAGGTTGTTTTTAAATGTGTTTAAATAAATCAAATCTCAGAACTCACACAGATCTCAAATTTAACTTATTTATAAAGCAGACATTCCGCCTCTCCTGGAAGGTCTGGAAGTGCCCTGCACTTTGTGTGCATTTCCCTGATGACTGCAAATTATATACAGTACTCTGGAAATCGAGGACCCCTATTTCCAGGGTAATACATTTTATTTTCAGTCGTAGTCTGTCAGCCGAGATGCATTTACCATTTCATGCAATTTTTTTTTTATTTTATTTTTTATAATGTCAGCTATTTAGCTGACTATCTGTTAAGGAGCTACTCTATAGAGTGTGTAATTATAAATAATGTTGTTTGTTTCCATTTTGAATCAGGTCTCCTCTATTGGAAAAGCCAAAGTCTAAGACTGCGGTGCTAAAAATACAGCCTTTGGTATGGCAAGATTATGAAATATTGAAATTTTATTGAAGCTTTCTGAAGCAACAAGGCTCTTAAAACATGTATTGAGGTTACTGCCACCCGCTGGCCAAAAACATAACACTTACTGATCAATTGGAAGCAATTACAGTGTTTAATAAATATTGTAGAAACTATAAAACAATATACAATATATCATGCAGTCAGAGGCATCATGCCCATTTAAACGATTTTAGATTTTTGAGTCAAGTGGACTTTGAATGTAGCTTCCAAAAGAAAAAAAATAGCAGAATAATATTTTTTATATTTGATTCGTTCACACCGGCGTGATTAGAACATTCAGTGCGGCACACAGGGGCAGATTAAGGAGGTCAGGTCTTTGTGTGAGCTCCCCAAGCCTTAAAGGTCCCATGACATGCTGCTTTTTGGATGCTTTTATATAGGCCTAAGTGGTCCCTAGTACTGTATCTGAAGTCTCTTTCCCGAAGGAGAAGCAGGATACCCAGGGCTCGGTTTACACCTATCGCCATTTCTAGCCACTGGGGGACCATAGGCAGGGTAGGGGAACTCATATTAATGTTAAAAAACCTCATAAAGTGAAATTTTCATGCCATGGGACCTTTAATCATTATGCTTTACTGAAGAAATATATAGTTCAGTCATGAAACTCAGCATTGGCAGTAGCAAGTTCCTGTACTTGCTTGCAGCAGCAGCAATAATCTACAACTACAGCAATAACCAACAGCAGCAGCAATTCAGCAGCAGTGTAGAAGATCTATTCCGCAAAGACCAAATACATTAATATTGTCATATCCATCACCATGCTAAAATCCTCAGAGAGTTGTCATGATTGAAATGTATTTAGTGCCATACATGATGCACACGCTAATAGTAAGGTGAACTGGTGTTTACAGTGTTTCCTCTACATTCCTTGTATTCCCACAGGATTTTGTGAGACTGTGGTGGGTGCACATTGGTTCCTTTAAGTGTTTCTGGGGGTATGCCCCAACGTAAGAAAATTTTGTTCATTTTAAATATGAATGCATAAATCTGGTGCATTTTGAGAGCAGAATCGTGTGACTAGTAAGTGAAGAAATATGTGTTCTTGTAAACAATTTCATGCTCTAGTAGTAGTTTATTTATTGGTTGTGTAACGCGTGTCGTTCCTATATATGAGCGTCACAGTTCTTACCACGCTCTGGCTCGTGGGTTCTTGGCTTTGATCCAAGGAGGACACCGACAGGGAGCTCGGCAGATCATAACACTTGATTTATTAAACACGAAGAGGTAAACATCATGAATCAGCCACATCCGATTACACAGAGCGTGTCATCTCTCCCTCTACGCTCTCACAACTGTCTAGATCATTCTCTCCCGCGATCCTAATCGCGGGTCTCTGTTCTCGCGATATTACCTCTAGATCTTATTTAAAGTTATAGAACATTAATGTTAACCTTGAATTTAACTCCCTACAGTTGCATAGATGCTAATGTGATGGTAGGGCTCAATTTTCACTATATAAATTCTTATAAAAGCTACAAATGCTATTCTGTCAAGAGCAGGGAGTGATTTTCTCCTCGTCTTTTGTTGTTTGATTATCATTAATGCCGACACTTAACTCAAGAGACGAGACGAGGCACGAGATTGGGTTGCGATTTAATGATCATGCGAACTCTCGGCGGTTCTGAGCGTGCATTCTAGAATACGAGACATTAATTTTGTCAGACGTTCTGCAACGAATCCTCCTTTAATGTTTCTTATGGGCCAATAAGGGTCTTTTTTGTTCGTGCTGAAGTAAATTTAAAATAATAAAAAAAAAATAGTCTGGCCAATCTGCCTCTGCACATGTGGGGCCCCTAGGCTGCAGCCTAGGCAAGCCTGTGTGTTAAGCATCAGCTGCTAAATTCAAATCTGCATTCACTGGCTGGCGCAGAGACAGAGACAAACACGTTTTTACAGCGCTGCACATTGTAACCAATCACACACAAGATTCTGTTGAGCTTATGATTGCAATGACCAATCAGAGGTGTTCAGATGAGTCACTGCTGAAACACCGGTGTTTTGTTCAATTGCTCGCTGACTGAATTCTTCTCTCTGGCGAATTTTCTCATCAGAAACAACAAAGTGTAGACGTACATGGGTTGTAAGTAAGATATTAATTTCACAGTGTAAACAGCTTCAGTGCTTATAATGAGAGTTTTTGAGAGTGCTTGAACTCTGGCTAGACTGAAGTCAATGATAATGTTATTTGATAATGTAAATGTTCTTTGCTCTCTTTCTGTACAATGAAAGTGTTATAATTAGTAACTTAAATTTTTTTGTAAATTCACTTTAAAAATACAAAGTCATTCATATTAATAATATTTTATGACATGACACTCATATTTGATACTTTAGTAAAAAGACAGGTTTTATGCGTAGTTCTGTCATGACAACTCTCGGAGGGATTGGCATGGTAATGTACATGACAGTGTTAATGTATTTGGTCTTGGCGGAATAGATCTGCTACGCTGCTGCTGCGGCAGAGCAAGTACCGAGACTTGCTACTGCCAATACATCCACAACATGCTGCTGTGAGCATGTAAGAAATACTGCTGCTGCAAATATAACACATGAAATAACCCCCATATAGCATACATGAATCACCTCGTAGCAGATCTATACAGGTGGAGCTGGGGAAGGTGGAGGGTTTCTGAAGCAAGCTGCAACTGCTACGGCAAGCACTAGTCATATATTTGAATGTTGAGCAGCGAGCTCATTGGCTACCAATACAGGAGAGAACCAATCAGCTGTGCCATGTGATAATGATGTCATTAGGTCAGATTGAGTTAGACCTATCGGACTGCACCAGAGTTTCATACCAGAACTCTGTATTTAATAGATTAAACTAACATTAGGGTACTTTGCCCATCGCCCATTATAGATCAAGGGTGCAAAATGCATTTACTTACACATATTTAAGAATCGAGATATTTAATGATATAGTTAACACGTTTGGAATTATTTCGAATGAAAAAGGAAAAAATAAATAAAACCAATGAGCCTACATCAGTTATGCAGCGCTATCGTGGCTGCTGTGTGTCACGTGACAAGCATGATGAACCCCCTGTTTCACTCGTGCCCCCTAAAAAATAATACGTGCATGACACCCCTGCATGCAGTTACAGATTTGGATTACAACCAAAACAAACAAATCAATGAATAAATAAGGATGAAACTGTGGCTTTGAGAAAAATCCAAATAACATTAATAAGTGCATCTTTGTTCACATTTAACTAGGCTGCTAGAATAGATTACATTCATTTATTTATGAAGCGCAAGCCTGTGACTTTTTTTTAATGCTAATGCTATTAAATGCAGAAAGTGTTTGTTCATGTAATGTGATGACAGATTTTATTCTTCCACATTGAGGCATAGCCTACATCTAAGTGAAATGGATTATCAAAAAAGAAAAAGAAAAAAAAAAACTTCAGATTTTCCCTAATATCTTAATGCTTTTATAATGTTTTCTAATATTGCATATGAATGTTATTGTATGGAAAAGAGCTGCATCAAGATTCTTCAGTATTTCTTCTTTTGTGTTTCATGGAACAAATAAAAGTATATGTGTTTGAAAAGACAGTAAAAAGTGAGTAAATAATGACAGAATTTATAAAATGCATAAAAACCTGAAATTAACTGTCTTTCAGTGCTTGTGATTTCCAGACACGAGATGAGTGGTTTGTGTGGAGTGTGGTGTTCAGATCCCAGTCTAGTTCGGTTTTGGTTCAGTGTTGGGATTCAAGATGACGCTTCAAAAACCACACAAAGTAATCCATACGACCCCAGCTGATGAATCAATGTCTTCTAAAGTGAACCGATTGGTGTGTGAGAGACTAATACTAATATTTAAACTTTCTAAACTATAAACCATCAATTCTGGCCAGTGTTCATACATGGGGTTCACACGTGACCCAAACATAAGCACGGTGTGAAGAGCGATGTAAGCATGTTGTAAAACTCGCTCTTTTGAACAGTTTGAAATTAAATTAAAGAATACAGATGTGCTCTGAATGACATTAGAACCATACAATTAAACGGAAACACATGAGACACTCATTCATTTTTTGTAAACTGTAACTCCTGCCACAAATTTGTACATGAACTCATTTTGTAAATAAATAAATGTTGTGAAACTCATGCACACAACTCATGTGCTTCTGTCAACTTTGATGGTTCCAGTATTACACTCTAAAAAGTACAAAAAAAAACATTAAATACCATAAAAAAACCTTAAATAAATGTACGGTCGCAAGTTAAATATTCTATTATTATTATATATATATATATATATATATATTTTTTTTTTTTTATTAAACCTCCTTTCACGTTGCAAACATTATTTTGATGACTTCTGTTGACATAATGTTGATCATTAGCTACAACTTAATATTGTGTGTAATTTAAACTCAAATTTCTGTTAATTATTTAAAAAAATAATAATAATAAAGTTAATTACTTAATGAAATTGTCTTGATAACTTTGGAAATTGGGCAGTGGATTTCTAGTTTCCAGCATGACTGGATAAAGAAAATAAAATGTTGAAACTGCTTTTAACTGAAATAGATCAGATGTATTGATTCCAGGACCACAACTCAGCTGGAGCAACTTTTATTTGTGTGTTTGTTTGTTTGTGAGTAATCAACTTACCAATTTGTGTTTATGCTACAAATTATTAAGTACCTCGAACTTTGTGTAGTTTGTTGGTAGTTGTCATAACTCCAAAAGATTGATGCATACTGTTGCGATCATTAATAAATAAATAAATTCATTTTAGTTACTTAATTAGTTATTTTGCTTGTTTGTTTGTGCACTGTATGGACATTATATGGAGACAGATTATTTGTTTCTAAAAATCTTCGTTTGTGTTCATCTGAAAGTCATCTACAGCTGTGCCGACACGAGGCTGTGTACATGTATATGATGAGAAAACTGTTTTTGGGTGAATGTTTTCATCTTTTGCAGAAGTGAAGCAGCTGCTGCAGAGAGCTGAGCATTTCTCGTGTCATCTTGCTTTAAATATGTAGCGGACTGCATCCTGAGTCCAGCTGCTGCTGTTCCACTGTCAGTGTCATTCTGAGAGCCTCATAATAAGCTCGTCTGCTGCTCAGAAGCTCTGGTGAGTAGACTACCTGAGAAGAATCTCACCATTAATGCTCTCGCTGCGAAAAATATGTTTCGCGTTTTAACTGTTTTACGCTATGTGGTCTCTGACTTTCTCTCTTTTAAAGGTTATTAGGCCTGAGAAATGTAGCGTTATAATAAAGACATTTAAATGGCACGCGAATTCACGCCACAATGAAACACATCAATAACATCCCGCTGATTTTATCACCGTGTTGTTAAACGAGCGTGTGTGCGTTAATAGCAGCTGGACGGAGCACAGCGTGCTTGAACTGACTTTATCTTGGCACGAGTCTATGAAAACTCAGAGTAGCGCCTGTCCGTGGGAACTATATTAATGACAATAATCACACAGGACGCCTGTGATCATTCCGGTATATATAATCTTTGAGTTGCAGTGAATAGAGCAGCCCATTGGTTTTGTTCTTAAAATAAATATAGCTTCGCCGTTTCTTAAAAGTCCGAAATGTGATGAAAATATGAAATGTGATGTCCTCATCTGCGCGTCACAGAAAACATCAGCAAAGAGCTCAAGGTGAGATATAAGTCACGTTCATTGCTCTGTGAAGTATTGGCTGAGTGCACTGACAATATTCTCTTTTTGTGCGGTTTATTTGTCTCTTTAGATTATACAAGTATGAATCATTTAATGGAAAGTTTAAAACTAAATGCAAGAGGATGTATATATTTTTTTGGCTGCACAATAATACGTTTAGTTCAAACTCCCTGCTGAAAAAAAAAACAATAGACACCATCACAGAATTTGTAATGGTTTTACTGGTTATGATGGTAATTGTGTTGGTTTTAATGGAAACTGTAATGGTCCCTGTGGGTCTCTACTGGTAATTGGTCGCCTTCTATTGGTGGCTTGTTAAAACCACTAAATCCTAATGTAATATGTCCCAAAACACACTGCAGAAAACCATTGTTTAATGGTTTTAATGGTTAATAGTTGATGGTTTGTAATGGTATTTGTAGTGGAAACCATTAGAACTTCTGTGAAGGTTTCTGTTGTTTTTTCAGCAGAGCTGTATCTGACATGCAGTACCTGTCTGTACTTTTCCAAGGTTTTCATTTGAGTTCATTCAGTAGGTGATCATAAAATTAAATTCTGCAGGTATAGGCCAATAGAGGTTTTTGCAAACATATGTTGAATATAAAAAATGTCTCGTTCTTGTTGTTGCGTATATTTCACCATCACTAGCTGAGTAGTTATCCTGCGATGAGACATTTTTATAAATATGTTGGGAAATTAGATTCCTGTAGGCAGGATATGTACATATTAGATAGTGTTTCTTATTTTGTTCATGACCCATGTGAAAACACTGAATGCAGTGCGTCTGAATGATGAGTTGGAGTTAGGACCACAGACTAAGCGAAACACACTGATGATTAGGTGTTTCGATGGTCTGAGGATGAGAATGATTCCTGCAGCGTCATCAGTGTGTGTTTTCTTGTGGAGGTCATGAGAATGCTGAGTCATTCTGCAGAGGATCTCGCTCACGCTCTCCAGCTTTCAATAGGTGAGACACTCTGTAAGATGATCCAGTGTCATGACTAATTCAGCAATCTCCATAGAAAGACCTTGAGAAGCTGGCAAACTGCAAGCCACCAAATGTCATCATTTGACTAATGATAATTAGAATACAAGAACTTCAAGCAGAAAGCTGAATAAGCGATCACATATCATTAGCGCGCACACACACACACACACACTCTCACACACACACACACACACACACACACACACACTTCCTGTTCAGTAAACTGGACTGAATCGGAACCATATATAAGCAGCTTATGAACAGTACACGTTTTGCATTGGGGTTCAGTCCACATAATGCATTTATTGCTTGGATTCCCCAATGATTTCATGTATGCTAGATATCACATTGATTTATTTGTGACAATTATCAATGGCCGAACAAGGAATAACAATAGCCATTATTAATGGAAATACACAATACAACAGCAGAAATGCTGACAGTGCTGCTGTGTGCTGAGAAACAGGCCTTAAATAGACAGGAACCAGTTGAGTCCTCTGCACAATGTGACTTTGCTGCAGCCTGGAATTGAACTGCTGGTTTCGTCTGGTCAGAGGAGAACTGGCCCCCGACTGAGCCTGGTTTCTCCCAAGGTTTTTTCTTCATTCTGTCACCGAAGGAGTCTTGGTTCCTTGCCGCTGTCGCCTCTGGCTTGCTTAGTTGGGGACACTTCATTTCCAGCGATATCGTTGACTTGATTGCAAATGATTGCAAAGATACTATTTAAACTGAACTGAGCTGGATGATGACATCACTGAATTGAATGATGAACTGTCTTTAACTGAAAAATGAGTGTTTACTATTGTCATTTTGCATTATTGACACACTATTTTCCTAATTAATGCTGGCTGTTCAGTTGCTTTGACACAATCTGTATTGTTAAAAGCGCTATATAAATAAAGGTGACGACTTAAATGCCCACAAATAAGCCAGTGGTACTGGAGGCTTGATGCGGATCATAGAAAGTGACAGGGAGACAAACTGAAACTGCAATAGTGGTAAAAAATGTCAAACCAAATATCAGTCATCTGCTTCACTTAAACTGCTGTTTTGGTGAATGGACATGTGACTTGGTGGAGATTTAATTAGCTTTCCATCAACGATATTACAGAATCATTCATTTGTACAGATCCAACAGTTTTAAACAGTTCAATACATGTATGGAATTGTTTCTTGACACCCTTCGCGAGAGCTTGACCAGCTCTTCTCCATGAGTCTGCTTACTCTCCACAAGCTGGTTTTGTCGCCTTCGGCTTATTCACTGAAGGCATTAAAGGAACACTCCACTATTTTTGAAAATCATTTTCCAACTCCCCTAGAGTTAAACAGTTGAGTTTTACCGTTTTCGAATCCATTCAGCCGATCTCCGGGTCTGGCGGTAGCACTTTTAGCTGTAGCTTAGCATAGATCATTGAATCTGATTAGACCGTTAGCATCTCGCTCAAAAATGACCGAAGAGTTTCTATATTTTTCCTATTTAAAACTGGACTGTTCTTCACCCATGGTACTGCAGCAAAGTTCCTTGATTATTAAGCCGGAATGAGAGTATAGTTCCTAAACTCTAGGGGAGTTGGAAAATGAGCCTATTTTCAAAAATAGTGGAGTGTTCCTTTAAGACTTTTTTGATTTTTACAACAATATGCATAAAAACACTATGCAGGTAAACCTGACTTGAATCTTAAGTTTGTGAGTTTTTGTATTTCCAAAAAAGCACTTGTAAGTTGGCAGTTGTTAATGAATCGTGAATCATTTGTGTGTGTGTGTGTGTGTGTGTGTGTGTGAGTGTGTGTATGTGAGTGTGTGTATGTGAGCGTGTGTGTGTGTGTGTGTGCCTGTGTGTGTGTGTGAGTCGGTCTGAGGGTGTGGGTCGAGATCCTCTCAACACACGCCTGCACAGAAAGATAACGCCATGCGTTTACAGGAGATATACCCTGATGGAGCTCAGTGACTGATTATCTGTCCCAGCCAAGAGAGTCCGATGGCGTGACAGAGACAAGCTGCTCAGCGCTGGAGAGAAAGCAGCTTTAGGTCGTGTGCTCATTAGCTGCTGTATAGACGTGACTGGCATCCTTCTGCCCCGTTTGCAGCAGCTGGCTGTGAGAAGAAGACAGTGATGACAGACCAGGAGACGCTCGATGTGGGCGATCCACCTCCAGCATACATGATCTTCCTGCTGGTCTTTCTCTTCTTCATCACGGGCCTTCTGGGATTCCTGATCTGTCACTGTCTGAAGAAGAAGGGCTACCGCTGCGAGCTGGAGGAGGACGAAGAAAACCGTGAAGACAAACTGGGGGCAGAGCAAGATGGCAAGTCATTTCAACCTTTGTTTAAAAAAATGAAATCCATACGTGTCTAAAAACAATTACATTAAACTACAAATCCAAATTTACAGTAGTTGACATATTGACACATGCACTTAATGCCCATGTCAGCAGGCAGAGGTGGAAAGTCCAGGGGTCAGAAAGTAAAAGTCCTGCCATATGTTTATTCCACTCATGAACTCAGCCCGCTGATTTCACTAATTACTTCTGCCTCCTGGCTGAAAAACTGTGCTAATTAGCAAATCCAAGTGATTAGAACAAAACACTGAGGAGGATTTTTACTTTCTGAACCTGGACTTTCCACCTCTGTCTGCAGGTTAAATTTGAGGGGAACGTTGTGAGATTTTTTTCAAGGGTCCCTAAAACTGCTGAGGCACACACGTCTCTAATGTTGAGAGATTGAAGAAAACAAGATCATAGTTTCTTAGCTTTTTATATTCTGCATCTGTATCCCATGGAGGTTTTTATTTGTCTTCAGATTCCTTGGCATAATACCAAGAAATCCCTCAGAATCACTTTTTTTTATTATTATGTGCTTGTATAATCTAGTCATAGGATCCAAAAATAAGCACTGTTTTTCCATTGACCTTTCAAGTTTTTCCCACCATATTGCTGAGCAGACATTTATGGATAACTGGGATATTAGAATAACACTTATTTAAAGGGTTAATTCACCCAAAAATGAAAATTAGCCCATAAATTACTCACTCTGGGGGGTGAACAAAGGCCTCCTGTAGCGAATCGATGCGTTTTTGTAAGAAAAATATCCATATTCAAAACTTAATAATCACTTTAATGTCGCTTGCGCCAACAGTCCTACACGGAAGCTAATTTTCATTTTTGGGTGAACTAACCCTTTAATGATTTCCCACCTTGCAGTGCACAAAATGAGGTTCACGCTCTCAAGTACTGATACACAGAACATTGCAACACTTTTTGACTTTAATAAAACATGGCAGTGGCTGTAATTACAATGCTATTTACATAAATAGTGGAAGAAACTGTTTGCACCAAGATCATTACCATAATTGAAATATTATATCAAATTAGAAAACTGTTTCCCCCCCTCAGATAAATCAGAAGACAGTCAAGACACAGTGGAACAAATCCTGAAATGCATCATTGAGAATGAAGGTACAGATCATTCACTCTGTCCTGTTCTGTTCTGCATTTAAATGATTTCCGTGGTTGAAAATGCTGTTATTTTTGTGTTATAGCCAATATGGAGGCTTTTAAAGAAATGCTGGTTGGCCAAAATGTTTGCGAACATCTCGATCCACGGTATGATCGTTATTTTTGTGACTCTTTAAATATGTATTTTGTCTGATAAACAGAGAAACACCAATACATCTTTTGTTTAAAATGTTTTGTTAGGTCTGCATATATGTTGTTTGATATGACACAAGCTGAGATTATTTACGATCTTCCAGTTTGTTTGCAAATATTTTAGTTGTAATATATTGAAGTAGAATGTATTGAGTACTGAGTTCAGCATTGGTCCTGTATACCCCCACAGTGATATAGGACAAGCAAAGGCATGTAAATGTGTGAATTAGTGTGCACACTGATCTCTGAATGGGTGCAGATGTAATAGAGGTGTAGAGGCTGAAGTTATTTCTCTAATGCTCTTTCTTCTCAGCAGCTTGCGTCACAAAGATAGTGTCGGTGGTCTTCCCCTTCACCATCACACCGTTCATCTGGGAGGTGAGATCAGCTCGTGTGTTCACTGTATGCAGAGTCACGTGTTAAAAACGCGCCGCAGGAGCCGAGTGTCTCGAAGCAGAGCCCGGTTGGGAGAGCAGACCGTGTTTTCTGTGGGCAGGTGAGATTCTTCATCTGATTACCAGTCACACTCATTCTTCATTACTGCCCTGCATTTCGGAACAATACTAAAGTCATCAAAAAACATGAAACTGTCATGTGTCAAACACAACACAAAGAAAACAAATATAAAGTCAGGTGAAAACCTAACCACTAACCACACTGCCTGCAAAGACGAGAACCCAGGATGCTTTTTAGGGTACGTTTGTACAACAAAGATTGTACTAAAAATAGAAAAGTTATTCCTTTGTGTATTTGAAAAGTTTTGCATACAGATGACGGTGCTGTCAAAACGGATCTGTGAACAGCTAAAAACGCTGTATTATTTATGCCAGGCCAGTAGGTGGCGATGACACTTGCCTGTGCACATGATGAGGGGGGTAAAAACAGGACAGAAAATAGTCTATTACTTCTAAATTATGATATACGTGTTGATGTAAAAATCTTGATAACATTATAAGTGGACCTCAGAGAACAGTACAACATAATAATGAAAAGGCAGTTCATGACCCCTTTAAAATACACTAAAACTGACCCGGTTGTGAGTTTAAAGAATATAGCCAAGCTGAATACCATCTTTATACTTGCCTAAATTGACAGATTTCGTGTTACTCACATGGAGAAGAGGAACAGCCTGCAGGGTTCGATGAATCTTCCTACACCAAAGCCTGGAAACACATCGAATGACACAACAATCTCAGACAGCAGGATGGGTAATAAAGACACTTCCAAAAAACCTCAGGAGGAATATAACATCCGCAACATGTTCAAAGAAGCTGGAGCCGTGAAAGGCAAAGTCCCGAACCTCAGCAAACACAAGAAAAGTGTGACACTGCTGGGCTTCTATAAGGCTGGTAATGCTGTGGAGACTAAAGCAGGACAGGAGGTGTTTGTGGAGGACAAGGAGGAGTCGAGCACCGCCGATCAGTTATCTGAATGCTGGAGCTCCGGCGCAGCGTCTCCCACAGATCCCACCAAAACCGCTTTAGATGAAAACTCAAATAAAGCCTGTGGGAGTCAGTTACAGGAGACTCTGAGAGAGAGCAGCCCAGAGAACCAGAAGACTGATGAAGCCACTTTAAATGAGAAACCACAGGACAAAATAATTGTTGGTGATGGTTCTAATGGCAGCTCTAGGTTTGCTGTGGTACGGACTGTGGAAGAGACTATCATCACACCCGCAGCTAACACAGACAACAGGGATGATACAACAGCACATGATGACCTTAAGACTGGACAAGTTAGTCAGGAGAGTATAGACAATCAGCAATAGACCCACAAACATAACATCATAAGATAACTTATAATTTGCCACAACACTGCTTTTACCAGTAATACACTTTATATGTGAATTAATTGCATATTAAATCTATATATGATGGGCCTAATTGAAAAACAATATATTAAAATAGCCTATATTGACAATTTGGTGGTTTTCTGTTCACATCTTTACAAAGCAGCTTCAACAGCTTCAACACAACTCGAGTACAGTGAGTACAGCAGCTCCCTCCACACAGGTCAGGTCTCTCCAAACTGGCTGATGTTAGCTATGTAGAAACAGGGTCAGATCGTACTATGTGAGGTTGTGGCTGTTAAAAGAATACAACAGAGATAGAGATAAGAATGTTGTATTTATAATATCCTCATGCATCTTTAAAACAACACAATAAAAGCAGGAAAATGTAGGCTGTTAAAAGTGAAGAGTTCATTGCATCACACCCTAAAGCAGCTCTAAAGGATCCTAGTGTGTTGGAAGTGTATATACAGTCCAACAAAATTATAATCCAGATCCTTGACGCTTATGCACTGTATGTAT
>NW_015555792.1:8668-13689 GCF_001515605.1 Sinocyclocheilus anshuiensis | reverse complement strand
TATTGCACAGGTGTGCCTTAGGCTGGCCACAATAAAAGGCCACTCTAAAATGTGCAGTTTTATCACACAGCATGATGCCACAGATGTCGCAAGTTTTGAAGGAGCGTGCAATAGTAGGCCTTTTGTGTACATAGAAAAAGTCTTAGATCTTTGAGTTCAGCTAATGAAAAATGGGGGCAAAAACAACAGTGTTGCGTTTATAATTTTGTTCAGTATATATAATTTATTTTTTTATTTTTTTAAGCTGTAAATAAACAAAGAATACTTTTACAAGAATATACAATATTAGTCTTGGTACTTTAAAATGTCATGTTTAATTCAATGTTACTTGCCGTTTCTTTGTAATTTGTTAAATTTATTAGCAATTTCTGAGTGACAATTGTTCCACTTCCATTGTGTGTCTGGGGTTGTGGAGTTTTGTAGGACAAGGAGTTGTGTAGCATGTTCCGTTAGAAAGGGCCTGATCTTTCTAATGTTGTATGAAGCAAATCTGCAGGACCGGCAGTTCTAACAATGTGGTCTGAGAAATTCAGCTGATCATCAATCATAACTCCAAGGGTCCTGGCTGCAGAGGTGGACTTACCCATTAGGCAAAGGTAGGTCGAAGGCCTTGGGCCCCCAAAAGTCAAGGGCCCCCTAAAATGCTTTTCATATACAAGAAGCGTATTAAGCACGGACATGCTTTTTAAAATATTTTTTCAGTTTCATTTAAATTTGTAGTTAAAATAACTAAAAATAAATGTATTTTAAAGTTTAGAATTTGACAGCCTTTGGAGAGTGCAGGCAACTGCGCAGTAAAAAAAAAAAATACCCCAAAGCACCACCTAGTGTCCAATCTACTCTAATACATAACATGTTTAAACGTGAATACTGTAACCACACTGGATGGGATAAAAAATTATGACATGGCAAGTCTAAGCCACTCCACATCGCTCTGACATTTCCATGTGTGATTTCACCTTTGTGGTCTACAGCATGAAAGAAAGTCTTTATAACATACATGAAAACTGTAGAGACATTGGACACAACCATGGGGCACCGTTGTGCAGCAGCAAGCATCACAACAGATAAAGGAACCTCAAGGTTGATTCAGGTAAATGTGTGCAACTGTATAAGGGGCCCCATTCCTATATATTTTCTGTGGCCCCTAAATCACTAAATTGGCCCCTGCCTGTTCTGGAAGGAGTTATGGTTGTTGCGCCTATAGCTGGACAAAGAAAAAGTGATGAAGTGATGGGTTTTGATAGAACCACAAGCAGTTCTGTCTGGGAAAGGTTGAGTTGAAGGTGATGATCCTTCATCCAGCAAGAAATGTCTGTTAGACATGCTGAGATGCGAGCAGCTATCGTTGGAGCATCAGGATGAAATTAGAGGTAGAGTTGAGTGTCATCAGCAGAGCAGTGATATGAAAAGCCATGTTTCTGAATGACAGAACCTAGTGATGCCATGTAGACAGAGAAGAGAAGTGGTCCAAGAACTGAGCCCTGAGGCACTCCAGTAGCTAGATCACAGAAAGAAAGGAAGTCTTAATTATGATTTCAAGAAGTCTTAAATTTGGGGGTGGAAAGACAATAATTGAGATATGGCTTAATGTGATGATCAAACTTCAAAAGGCTATTATTTCACTGAATAAATATGAGCACTGCACGCTTCAAAGTCAGGTGCTGCACTGCTTTGTGTACTGCTGTTACCCGGAAAATTGCTATATTTCTGCCATTCCAAAAGTGCCACCTGCTGGCAGAGAATTAATTAGCATTTTCAATAAGCCTGTCTGCTGTTCAAACCAAAGATAAAATTGACCCATATTTTTTAAAGTTAACTGGTGAATTGACAAGAAGATAATGCATTATAAAATCTAAACAATTAAAGGGATAGTTCAAACAAAAATGAAAATTACGCCATGATTTACTCACCCTTAAACCTTCCTGGGCGTATATGACTTACAGTAATTCTTTCAGACGAATTTAATCGGAGTTATACTAAAAAATGTCCTGTCTCTTCCAAGCTTTATAATGGCTGTGATTGGCTGTTGATATTTAGTAGTCCAATGCATCCATTGTAAAAAATGAAAAAGAAAAAAAAAACTACTCCACATGGCTTTTGGAGGTTAATAAAAGCCTCCTGAAGTGAATCGATGCATTTGTGTAAAAATAATATCCATATTTAAAACCTTTTAAATCGTATTCTCTAGCTTCTGCTAACTGTTGTACGCACGTACATGAGAGTGGAGTTCAGCGGATGAAGTAAGATGTCGGCGTAGCGTAAGCTCCGGTGAGAATATGCTAGTCTCACAAGAACCAAGTTTTGTTTACAGCAAAGGAATACTAGTCTCCTCTTGGTTTATATCGAAATCCTCCGACATTTTATTTTTATTTTTTTTACAAATCCTCGTTTTGTACTAATTGTACTAGTTTGTACTAATTCCGGTGTTTGGTTTTTCTCTCTCCTCTGCACTTCTGCGTTCATCACTTCTCTCCAGAGCTTACGCTACGCCTGCGTCCTATCCACTGAACTCCACTCTCCCGTGAACACACATGTCAGTTAGCGGAAGCTAGAGTTTACAGCTTATAAAGTTTGAAATCTGGATATTATTCTTACACAAATGCATCGATTCATTTTCAGAAGGCCTTTATCAACCTCCCGGAGCCATGTGGACCACTTTTTATAATGGATGGACGCACTTTGTTTTGCTTCAAAATCTCGACCACTACTCACTGCCATTATAAAGTTTGGAAGAGCCAAGACATTTTTTAATATACCTCCGATTGTATTCATCTGAAAGAAGAAGTCATATAAACCTAGGATGGCTTGAGGGTGAGTAAATCATGGGGTAATTTTCTTTATTGGGTGAACTATCCCTTTAATGTTATATCTGTAATATTTTGATTTATCAGTGCAATAACTGTACTCTACCAACAGATGGAGCTGTTGTTGTAGAAAATACACTGAGCAGTCTAGTAAACATCTAGTAAAGAGAAACTACATTCATCTTTGCTTTATTCTTCACATGAGGTTGCAAAACTGCAGTAAATTTTTCCAGACTACATTTGACACGTTATTTCCATTTGCCTTTATGTCATGGAAAGTGCATGGAACAGCATTCATATCTCAAAAGAGCTCAGCAGAATCAGTTTCAAGATGAATGTGTTTGGGTCATTTTCACAATTTTACTTGTAAGTGTAAGATTTACAGAACTTCAGACACTTTGATCTTCTGAGACGGACAATACACACACAGTGCATTAACATACAGACATCTCACTGAGAGAAGATGTGAGAGAAGTCCCTTCTCACCTATCCACTTCCTTTACTCACTCTCCCCTCATTTCCATCTAAACTCAGGACACTACAGAGATCACCGAAACCACTTTTCTTAACCCGTTTATAACAATGCAACGATTCATGTTTGATCTTGTTTGAAAGGTCTCTGTGTGTCTGGTAAAAAATATCTCATTCTCTTAACAATAAGACAGACAGCCATCAAGGTTAGAAAAAGGTAATACAGATCCTAAGAGTTTAGAGATACGTTGATTCCTGTAGAGGGTGCGTCATTTCCCAGTGTCTTTCATGCAAATGACCTTCTGTCCCAAAAGGTGTCAACTCGACTTGATCAATGCAAATTCAAATTTTTAGTTCCTGTCTCCATTTTGGAGAATGTTTGTCCTGGTCTGGGTATTTAAGTGAAAACTGCAAAAAGCTCAGGGCGATTCTGTAGCCAGAAGCTTTCTCTGTGTCTCTACACTCCTCACTATGTATCTTTCTAAAGTCAGGTATGTATTTCTTACTCTTAGGTTCATCTTTGAGAATTTGATGTTTTGTATTGCTTTGATATCTTTGAATTGGCTATGGCATAATGCATATTTACCTGACTGATAATAAATTGCTACATTTGATTTTATTCTGACTTACTCTGAAATTATTTTCTCAAGTAGATTAAGTGAAGGCGTATGTTTCTGCAAATCTGCGTCCAGGGTTAAGTGGATACTAGATCTCAGGTTAGATGGAGCATGGCGCACATCAGGTGAGATCCTAGATTTCTGACTAACTGCTTGAATTTAGTTAAGTTGTTATGCAGTTTCATTAACTATGGGGGGCTTGACAAAGTACTATTGGAGTACTAGCATGGTTCGGGCATATTTCATAGTACTAGCCATAACCTCTGATTATTGTCTCAGCTTTAGTTGTGCATAGTTAAATAACTATCGGGGGCTAGATAAATAGTACTAGCATAACCTCTGATTATTGTTTGAGCTTTAACTAAGTTGTTACATGGGTGACTGTAGGGGGCTAAACAGAACCGCTATTTAAAGAATGACAAGCATGAGGTGACCCATTAAATAGTTAGTCATAACCTCTGGCTAATGATCAGACTGGAGAGTTTGTGATCGTGTGGTTTACGTAAAACGGCCGGCGTGATATACCCGAGCAACATAGATTCCTAATGAACGAGTAAATATAAAGTAAATAGTTAAATAGAATAATCAAATAATAACAATTAGAAATTGACAAACAACCAATTTGCATTTCAACCTAAATTCGAGGTCATAATAAAATGGAGTCAGATTAGAAGTGAACTTAAATTAAATAACTTTGCGCACCTTTTCATCTTTATTGTATGCTGTGTAGTGGGACAGAAGGTCTGATGTGGGTCATGTTTTGATCTGCTGTGATGTAATGAAAACTGTTTCCGGGTCCATTTCCTTTGAGAATACGTTTATGAGCATTATGTTTGTTGAATGCTGGCACTTGTTTAGATTCTTCTCTTTCCTTTCGCTAATATAGCTAATGTAACACTGGTGCAACTCGGATGTACACTTTTAACCACAATTAGCTTATATGTTTTTATTTTTACACAAATGAATATAAATTGTAAATTTTCCCCAGATAGCTCTAAAATCACCAGTTACATTCAGTAGCAAATCACAAAAAAAGTGAGAATGGAAAAACCAAAATGAATCGTCCATTTCTCAAAATTAATTTAGTAACTATGAAAAGTTCAGCGATTACCCCCCCCCCCCCCCC
>NW_015555792.1:4790-8609 GCF_001515605.1 Sinocyclocheilus anshuiensis | reverse complement strand
ACCCACCCCCCCCCCCCCCCAAAAAAAAATAAAAATAAAAATAAAAATATATATATATAATTGTGTGAGTTGTTTACATTCTTTTTTTTTAAATAGTCTACCAATTAACGTCATTATAATGCTTATTCAGACTGTTTCGCATCACTCTCACGTGACTTTCCCCTATTCATTCTCAATTACCCCCTATGTAATTAATAGTGACATTTACTAGCAATTTCTGAGCAAAAATTGTTCCACTTCCAAAATGAGTTCACTACAGACTGATTCCAAATCTCTCTTTTCTATTAAAAATACTATAAAAACTGGTATCTCCACAACTTTGTTCCTTCTTGGAAAGATATCTGCGATGAATTCCAGTCAGGGTTCGGTCCATTTCCTTCTGATCATGCTTGTGACTCTGTGTTAGTGTTACTGGACCTTAGTGCTGCCTTTGATGCAGCATTCTCTTGGATATGAAAATGAGTGATGTCCATCCATTCACAAATCTGATTCAATCATAAATCACTGTGTTTGTTCATTTGATCAGAAGACAACTGGTGTCCGACTGAATCTGGTTTCTTCCAAAGATTTTTTTTGTTTGTTTCTGTCATCTGATGGAGTTTGGTTTTCTTCACACTGTTGCCTTTGGCTTGCTAAGTTGGGGGCACAGAACACAATTAATATTCAGTAATATTATTGATTTGGCTGCACTGGCTTTGGCTGAGAACAAAACTTGAACAGATTTGAATAAATTTTTGCATTACATTGCACCATTAGTGTGAAGCTGCTTTGAAAGATTCTGTATTGTATAAAGCGCTTTATAAATAAATGTGACTAATTCTAAAAGTATTGATTAATGAAACTATCTAATAGTAAAAAGATGCATACATCTAATAAGGTTAGAAAATGTGTGCATATAAAAGTAAAATGCAGCTGGAAAATAGGTTTATGGGGCAAATATCAGCACTTATTAATATTCAGCTGCTTTCAACTAAGCACCACAGAATATGAAAGCTTCAGAAGTCAGCTCATACCTTACTCCAGTTCATTAACTCGGTATCACTCTATTCCAGAGCTGGAGGGTCTGCTTCCGGACAGCACACTCAGACCGGAAGTTGTGCAGAGACCCGCTCTGAAACTGTGACTGCAAGCTTGTTATTCGTGCGAGTTTTTCAAACAGTGTTTTGGGCGACGGATTAGCAACAACTGTACCGTGGATGCAACTATCATGGCTGATGTGGGGGGGGAACATGAATATGGCAAATGTGATAAAGATGCAAAAACCAGATGCTGCAACTGTGGAGGAGAACATAGTGCTGCTTTTGGAGGATGTCCTGTTCAAAGACAAGCTAGAGAGGTACAGAAGTACAAGATAATAAATCAAGTGTCATATGCTGATGCAGTTAAAAAGGTTAAGGAAAGTGAACTAGCTAGATCTAAAGATACGCGTGTAGCAAGTAACACAAACCTGCCTGTAGGAAGATTCCGTCTTTTACAGAAAATCAAAAGCAAACAGAAATAATCACGTTGCAAAAAGATTAACGAGGATACACTAATTATGGATGAAATCAGCTTTGTGACTTTCATCTGTAAGATTGTGAATGTGGCAATGCTATACCAAGTGTTAACAGAAGAGAAATATGGTGCGGAGATTTTAATGCACATAATAATCTATGGGGAAGTAATCACACAGATAAAAATGGAGAATTAGTTGAAGAATTAATGGATGAGAGATCACTTGTTTGTCTTAATGATGGAAGTGGTACTAGGGTAGATGCTACAAGAAACTTAGTATCATGCCTAGACCTTACCTTAGTCTCTGGAAATATGAGCAATTCATGTGAATGGAAAATATTGAATAACATTAACACAGGGAGTGATCACTATATGATATTATGCACAATTAATTTTGAACTACATGTACAGGAAGGTTACAGAATAGAGAGATGGTGTTTTTCTAAAGCGGAATGGGATAAATTTAGAGTATGCTGCAAGGAATCTGCTGAAACTATATCAATGGAAGGAGATGTAGATAGCTGTACTAGTGCAGTGATGTGTTCAATTATTAATGCTGCATCAACTTGTATACCAAAAAGCATAGTGAATGGAAAAAGAAAAATGGTTCCATGGTGGAATAGTGAATGTAAAAATGCAATAAAAGAAAGAAATCGTGCATTTAGAGTCCTAAGGAAGCATTTGAGTCAAGACTTGACTGACTGATTACCAAAGAAAGAAAGCTAAGGCACGGAAAATAATTAAGTCATCAAAGAAGAATGCATGGAGACAGTTCTGTTCAGCTATTGGTAGAGAAATAGATCTGAATGATGTATGGTCAATGATTAAAAAGATGACTGGCAAAAGGAAATCTGTTAAAATCCCTGTGTTGGTAGATGGAGAATACTTGGCAATAACAAACAAGGAGAAAGCTGACTTATTAGGTAAGAAGTTTGCAAGTATTCATAGTGGAAGTCACTTAGATGAAGTGCATAAGCAACGGAAAGAGGATATTATTAGGAAATGTTATGATGTATTAAGGAAAAAGGACACTGACGAATCAACACTAGACATGGAATTCACAAAGCATGAGTTGAAAATGGCCTTAGAGAAAAGTGGTTATATGGCTCCAGGGCAAGACCAACTGTGTTATTATGCTATGTTTAGACCATTACCAGACAAATTTATGGAAATTATATGAATGCTGTTTAATAAGATCATATACTCACCATGGCTGCATTTATTTGATCAAAAATACAGTAAAAACAGTAATACTGTGAAATATTACTACAGTTTAAAGTCCCCATGAAATCAAAATTAAAAGTTTTTTTGGGTGTTAGTATCAATATGTTAGTCTTAAGGTTATCTATAAGGCAGTGTGCTCCAAAACAGTGACAACATTCGCATTTAGAAGATATCCACCTTTTTCCTGGAGGCGCTGCTGTAAAAACGATTATGGGTATAAGTTCCGCCGGAAGTACTAGCAGCATTGACTGAGTTGCGCCGACGGTGAAATGTTTTGTTTATGTGCGGTTTGTTTTTCAGGCGGGAATATATTAAAATGGCATTACAAAGCTCTGGAACAACCTGTGCTGTCCGTGGATGCACTTGTAACCAGACGAAGCTTAATTTGTGGCTTAAAGAACAGTGCTATATACACAAACCTAAAGTTAGAGCGGAATGCACTTGCGAGAGAAGGTACAGTTTTCATCGCCTTCCTATAGAAGACAAAGCTAAGCGAAACTGGCTCAAAAACCTGAACTTAAAGAAGCCCCCCAAAACGCTTTACGTATGCTCTTTTCATTTTGTGGAAAAAAAACCGACAGAGGACAACCCATACCCTACTCTTTTCCTCGGTTATGAGAAGCCTCCGGAAAAGAGACGCCGACTCCTCAGGAGGGATGACAGTTCATTCTCAACAGGCAACTTTACTCACTAAGCGTTACACAAATTTCAACGTTTGACTGGAAAACATGATTAATAGAAAAGGGTCGTTTATACTTGCTGGCTAGCTAGCTAGCTTATCACAAATGTGCATGATTTCCTTGCTCATTTCTGCAGTACTCATTCTTTTCATACTGTATTGTAAAGTGACTACCAAATTAGTTTTATCTATCAGTTACAGGTATTCATTTAAATTACACGCATTATGCATTTGTAGCATGCATTTGTTTTTCTGTGTTTTAGCTATATTAATTTGCAAATTTAATATAGTGTGTCATCCTAACACCACACACACAATACATTACTCAAATGTATCTTATGGTAAAATATATTACACATAAATGACTAATTCCTGTGATAATTTGCGTAGCTATTAGTCATTTATGTGTAATATATATATAT
>NW_015555792.1:3364-4688 GCF_001515605.1 Sinocyclocheilus anshuiensis | reverse complement strand
CTGACTTTTTCTTATTTTGTTAAACAACCACAGCAACAACTCTTATTGAATTCTCAGTGTGCAATTGTTCTGTTACCTGTAGGTGAGCTTGAAAATCCACATATGGATCATAAATGACACTTATGAAACTCAGACAGAACTTTGTCATTACAAAACATCTATCCAAAATTTCACCGTTTTGCTGACTTGACCATGTGACTTGCCAAAGCGTTTTGCCAAGTCAGCAAAACGGTGAAATTTTGGATAGATATTTTGTACAAGCATACCAAGGATCTTATTCCATGGCTGCCCTGTGAAACCATCAAGGCCACTCTGCCAGAGGCTTTTAAAGATAATGGCTGCCCCGTGAAACCATCAAGGCCACTCTGTCAGAGGCTTTTAAAGATCATTTTCCAAACACTACTTGTATAACTGACTGCACAGAAACTGTTCTACAGAAGGCTAAAAATCTATATTCTAGAAGTGAATCGTACAGTCACTATTATGCCAGTAATACTCTGAAGTATCTGGTAGCAACTTCTCCATCTGGATTAGTCATGTTTATTTCAGAGGCTTATGGTGGCAAATGTAGCGACAGGTACATTGCACAGAACTCAGGGTTTCTGGACTGCTTGAGGCCCGGAGATGAGGTGATGGCGGACCGTGGATTCACTATCAGGGACTTATTGGAGGAACGCAAGGTGAATTTAGTTATGCCAGCATTTACACGCAAACAGTGCCAGCTGACTAATGAGGAAGTCACCCACACGCGACACATTGCTCATGCCCGCATGTACAAGATTCTCTCACAGACTTTGCCTATAAATTTGATCCCAGAGTTTGATAAAATACTGCGAATTTGTGCTGCTCTTGTAAATCTAAGAGGGGAGCTTATCTCAAGCACATAGATAAACATGTATCATCACTTAAACTGCATGTGCTTATAGTTTAATGTCATTAACAAGATACATGTTATTAATACATGTTGTTTTTGTACACTATGTAGACAGTAAAAATATTTACAGGATTCTTTCATGTATTTCATTCTCATGTTGCTTAAAAAATAAACTGATGAAACTTATTTACATTGTATTGGTATGTTTTGTATACTGTGTACCACATTCCTCACCCTCTACTTGTTTAAAAGCTGCAGGTATTTCTTGCACAGATTTATCTTCTTATCAGCAAAATCATCAACTAATGCTGGCAGCATGTGTAAAAAGTAAGATTTCTGTAGCTGTTGCACATGAGCTTCTGCATAATTTTTGTCAAATGGAATGTCCATTTCTAGGTGCTCAGTTGATGTCCAGATGACCAGCTTGCAGCTCAGTAGACCCACACACAT
>NW_015555792.1:0-2203 GCF_001515605.1 Sinocyclocheilus anshuiensis | reverse complement strand
TGTATGCTCTCATATAAGCAACCCTTCTTACAATTTAATCTTTGTTCTTATCTGTAATGAGAAATATATATTAGAAAATAAAGGCGATAAGGTTGTCAAGCTTGAACAAATATAAACACCAATCAAGGAACACTACCACAGTTGCATAATCAGCTCAAGACAAAGTAATTTAATCATGGTAATCATGGTTTTTCAAAGATCATTAACGTCATTACAATGAAGCCAACTTGTTCAGGAAATATAAATACACTAAACACACAACTTCATTTTGCAAATAAAAGAATGTTAATGTTGTACATGTTATAATGACTAATTTTATTTTATTTATTTTTTTCTGCCAATGCATGTGTCAAAAACAGGACTGGCACAGACAAATAACGTTAATTAAATCTTACCTGAAGTCACAGCGAGGTTCCAAAAGCCAGACGCCATACACGCTTGCAGAAGCTGGTAAAAATAAGAACATACCGCTATATTTTCTTTCATAGTTCATAGTTCCCCCAAAACAATTTGAATTCTGTCATCACTCACCCTTAAGATGCTCCAAACCACTTTCGTTCAGATGTTCACGTTTCAAAAAGTTGAAATCGCAAAAAAACATCGCCAAAGTAATCCATATGAATTGCGTGGTTTCCTCCATCCTCCAGCGATCGGCGACCGCTCTATATAATACTGTTTACATTTAGACTTATATTCACATTCAAGAGACATTTGCACGCACATCATATTTTATATAGGAAGCTCTCTCTGGGGTGAGCTCATTATCATACGAACCAATCAGAGCCGTTCAATGGCTCTGGAACCAATCAGGTTTAGTCAGTCTGTTGTTTGAATTTAAACAAGTAAACGCAAGGTTTTTGTTTTTTATTCATATATGATGTTGAAATCCTTGTTGGAATTTCAGAAATATATATTAGAAAATAAAGGCGTCAGAAAAACAATCAGCTGTGACATGTGATGATGTCATTAGGTCAGATTGAGTTAGACCTATCGGACTGCGCCATTTAGAGTTTCATGCCAGAACTCTGTATTTACAGGATTCTTTCATGTATTTAATCCTCATGTTGCTTAAGAATAAACTGATGAAACTTATTTACATTGTACATTTTTTGTCAAATGGAATGTCCATTTCTAGGTGCTCAGTTGATGTCCAGATGACCAGCTTGCAGCTCAGTAGACCCACACACATCATGGTCAACTGGACCTGAAGGAAGATGTCACACTTCAAAGTTCAATAATTTGATCAAATTGAATTGAATTTGGATTGCAAAAATGTGCTTACAATTTAATTTATACTTTATATTAATTTAAATAGTGCTTTTATTATATGCATATTATGAGTTAGGTTGTCATCTACATGTATGTATGTGTTTTTTTTTTTTTACTCACTTGCAGGTAGTATCCATCCTTTAAACACATTAGTTAGCACTCAGATTATGCTTTTACTACTAGCTTAATACTAATGGTACTACTAATAATATAGTACAATCATCATCATCAATCCCACTTCATATTAGGTGTCTTTAACGACAGTAGTTATTATGATCCACGTTATGTCATTTTTTTTGATTGATGACTTTGACATTTGACCCTCCCCCTTAGGGGTTAACCTTATGACCTTTTTAATGACCGTGATTAACCTGTGACCTCATCAATGAAGTAGGATATTGTCCTTTAATGTTCGGCGGATGTTCAAATGCCATCTGTTTGTAGCATATATCCGGGAGTGACATAATTAACCTGTGACCTCTATCATGAACTAGGATATTGTCCTTTAATGTTCGGCAGATGTTCAAATGCCATCTGTTTGTAGCATATATCCGGGAGTGACATACTTAACCTGTGACCTCCATCATGAAGTAGGATATTGTCCTTTAATGTTCAGCGGATGGGTTTTGTAATATATCGTGTCACACCATAATTAGCCCACGATCTCCATGGTTGAGACATGAGTCATGTTTGAACTCGATCGCCCGGGGTCAGCTATGGACCATATGTGTTCGTATCGGGTGGAGTTCCATAGCATACTTGTATAAATAGAGCAGGCCATTTCTGTGGAAAATCAGAGAAGAGCTGATAAATGAGAAAATAATATAATGAAATAACTCAGATTATAATAATGTATCTCTCTCACACGCGCGCACACACACACACACATGCTCAGGCAGACTATAGGAAACAGGGGTCAGTCTCTCTCTCACTC
>NW_015555791.1:979289-998702 GCF_001515605.1 Sinocyclocheilus anshuiensis | reverse complement strand
CGAACCCGCAACCTTTGGGTTATGAGTCCGACTCTCTAACCATTCGGCCACAACTTCCCCACAAATTAAAGCTATAGTTCATCCAGAAATTTAAATTCTGTCATTTTTTTGCTGACAAATATTTACACACTTCACCTTTCAACAACAATTAATAATAACCATATCTGTCATTCTATACTCTGTTTTAATGGTTAAATTAAATAGTATTAATCAAAAAGCCTGTCTAATTAATTGAGTTTTAGTTTTATCTTTACCAAATTCTGTTTTCTATTATTTTCTGGATTCCATTTTAATGGTTCCATTAAATTTTAATAATCAAAAGCATCTCCAAATAATTGATTTTATTTTTAAAAAATACATTTAAAAAATGTTTTTTTTTTTCAGAAATACTGCACATTTACATTTTTCTCCTAAATAAATTCTGATAAATAATATTTCTGGTAAATACTCCTTTAAAAAGTGTTTTTTGATTATAATTTTATTATTAGTAGACTAGAACACGTGGATATGTTGTCATTCTTACACTATAATACTGAACTTTGATTTCAGTGATTTGGACTATTCGATGGACACTTGCTTCTTGCACTTTATGTTGCACTTTACTTTATTACTTTTGGATTTCATTTGGTTTAATGAAATATAGTTTAATAAAATATTCTTAAGTAAAATTGTGGGATTTTTTTTGTGGGAAATTAACCGTTTAGATTAATCGATAAATTAGTCGATAGATTAATCGAAATAAAAATAGTCGTTAGTGGCAGCCCTAAAATAGAGAGCTGTGGTGAGCATCAGGGTTTTGGCCCATCTGTCCAGAACAGTCTGTCTGATTTAATAGCTCAAACAGTGTAAGCTGATCCTGCTTGTACGGTCTGTCCTGAAAAACGACATGAGAACTGTTCAACTGCGCCATAAACCTCAGAGAACCACAGAATAGACTTAACATACAGCACGGATCCCTTCAAAACGTCTACTTTTTCTATGGGCTTTTAACCCTCTGGTGCTCTTCGGTCATTTTTGACTGAATTTTTTTACTTGATTTTTTATAAAGCATTTTTTACTTCATTGGAATGGTATGAAACTTGGTAAAGGTTTTGGCACTTGCTCTGTGAACATAAAAGAGATTAAATGGTCCTTAAACTCAGAACACATCTTGTTTAGATTTATGATTTTCATTAGATACTTTGATGTTCTCACAGTTTTAAAGTAAAACGTGTTTTGGAAAATATATATTTCATCTAAAATAGTATTTTTGTGCAAAAGTTGTGTAACTAACTTTTTGGAAAAAAAAAAAAAAGAGACTAATCTTAAACCTGTACTCCTAAGCATTCAATATTTACAACAGTTTAAGTTGGAAATTTCATTATCAGGTCTGTGCTCAAAAAGTGGATAATAATTGAATGAATGAATATAGTATATATTATATAGAATATAGTATATATACAGCATAAACAGTGTATTATGGAAGCCTGTTCCCACAACGGGGAAAAAAATTAAGAAGGTAATTGCGACTTTTTATCTTGCAATTCTCAGCTTTTTTTTTTTTTCGGAATTGCATGACAAACTCACAATTCCGAGTTATAAAGCCAAATCTGAGAAATAAAGTCGCAGTTCTGAGAAATAAAGTCAGAATTCCGTGAAAAGTCATGATTCTGAGAAATAAAGTCATATTTCAAAAGTTATATCTCACAATTCTGACATTATAACACAATTGGGAGTTATAAAGTAAGAATTGTGAGATATAAACTCGCAATTGTAAGAAAACAGTCGGGTTTTTCGCCTCAGAATTGGACTTTAGAAACTTGCAGTTGCGAGTTATATCTCACAATATGAAGAAAAGTCAGAATTGCGAGAAAACAAACAAGTTCATGTCACCTAATTCTAAATAAAAATAAAAAAATGATGTAGTGCAGAAATGGGCTTTCATAGATTTGTACAATTAAAAAACACAAAATATGAAATAAAAATATTATCCAACTAAAATACAATTTTCTGTATTATATTGTATATTACATAACTTAAAAACATTGTTTAATGGCATCGGGGGAACTTAATAAGGTTCTGCATTGGCAAAATGCTTTTTGGAACCTTTGTTATTAAGAGTTTATGACCTTTGACCTGATTTTTAATTTGAAATATCGTTACTTAAATGTAAACCACAAATAAACTTTTTACTTTATGACACTAAAGATTAGTTTCCAAACTAATAGCCATTTAATTCACCTCCTCCTGTTGTTGTACTTCTATATTGTGTTTCGGGGGTATTTCATGCCAAATAACTTCCCTTCCAATTTCTCCCATTCCCTTTCAGCAAATACCAAACGTTTCCGTCATTACAGCATCCTGAAACTTCAGCGTCTCAGAAGTTTCAAAAGAAACGCTCACGACGACCTAAATTTCTTTATTTCCCGTGGCAGGTGTAAGCTGTCCTCGAGTGACTGCTTTCTGCTCTGAGAGCTAATTTCGTGGTTTTTCTCTCGCCCAGGAATAAATGTTTAAGCAAGTGCAGAGAACTTGGCTTTGTAAACATCATCTTTCCTCGCGGCTCTGATGCTACACTTGTGATTTACAACCCAGTCGGGCTCTTCCGGCGGGTCACAACTGAATTAATGTGCTGCGTTTGGAGCAGGAGATTGTTTACCAAAAGTGACAGTTCTTCCTCGAATGCTGGCCCTTGTGTCCTTTCATCATGTGTGTTTATTGACAGTACCATATGCTCTTACGTTTGCTGATTTAATATTGTTTTGCAGGCAGATGTGTGTGTATGTGTGTGAGAGAGAAAGAGAGTGTGTGTGTGTGAACCTTACAGCAATTCAGAGGCGCTGAAAGTGTTTAATGTGGCGCTGCAGAGGGGATTTTATTGAATCATATCTATATTAGTGGCAAGAAAAAGCCCCATCACACACACACTTTCAATGACACTCAGGGCATGAGGGTAATTCAGTCATTAATACTGATCCGATCCCTTGACAGTCAAACCAACGAAATATTTGTGTGTGTGTTTGAATAAGAGACGTATCCTTGTGTGATCTCGAACACACAGAGGACACACACAGGAGTGTCAAAGTAAATTAGATTAAAGCCTAATGAAAAGAGGGGAGGAAAACACACAGAGGTTTGTTTGTCTGAGCATCTCATTGAATCTCATTGCTTTTAAATGAAGCTATAATATAATATAAATGCATCAAATATTTAACATCAATTCCCTCTATATAAAATAACAGTATATAAAATATATGTAATATTAATATAATTTAAAAATGATTGGCCCATTTATAAACAACTTTAATAAGGACCTTACAATTCCATTAGATAAAATATCAATAAGTATGGGTCCAATTTTAAAACTATATTCATAAAATAATTTTAAAACATATAAAACAGGATAAATTATATTAATTATAATTTAAATTTGTAATTATAATGTAAAACAATTAATATAATGTATTAATTATAATATATAATTAAAAATTATATTTATTTGAAAAATAATATTTTGATCATTAAAAATAAAATAGAATCTTGCTTTGTGATATTATTTTTTATAAAAATACCCTCTTCATGCTCATTCCTGCCGCAAATTATTATAATAATCTTATAGCAATTTTTAGCAATTTTTTTAAATGAAGTAAAAAATAAAAAGAGCATAAATCACTGTATTCCTATAGCTGTAATAAAACTGTAATAAAAATACTTTTTAGGACCAATATGATTTTTTTTCATTCTCATTGCAGATGCAAATTTAATTTTTTTTCAAGCATAAATCACTGTGTTACTAAAGCAATAAGCCCCAGGAAGCTGTGGTTTACAGTGAATTTATAACAGCTAAGGGGCGTTGTTAACAGCTAAAACCCCCTTAGCTGTTATAAATTCACTGTAAACTTAAAAATGATTGGCCCATTTATAAACAACTTTAATAAGGACCTTACAATTCCATTAGATAAAATATCAATAAGTATGGGTCCAATTTTAAAACTATATTCATAAAATAATTTTAAAACATATAAAACAGGATAAATTATATTAATTATAATTTAAATTTGTAATTATAATGTAAAACAATTAATATAATGTATTAATTATAATATATAATTAAAAATTATATTTATTTGAAAAATAATATTTTGATCATTAAAAATAAAATAGAATCTTGCTTTGTGATATTATTTTTTATAAAAATACCCTCTTCATGCTCATTCCTGCCGCAAATTATTATAATAATCTTATAGCAATTTTTAGCAATTTTTTTAAATGAAGTAAAAAATAAAAAGAGCATAAATCACTGTATTCCTATAGCTGTAATAAAACTGTAATAAAAATACTTTTTAGGACCAATATGATTTTTTTTCATTCTCATTGCAGATGCAAATTTAATTTTTTTTCAAGCATAAATCACTGTGTTACTAAAGCAATAAGCCCCAGGAAGCTGTGGTTTACAGTGAATTTATAACAGCTAAGGGGCGTTGTTAACAGCTAAAACCCCCTTAGCTGTTATAAAATCACTGTAAACCACGGCTTCACGGGGCTTATTGCTTTTATAAAACGGTTATTCCACATACGTAGTAAGGTTTCACAAAATAAAACAGAGCAAATAAAGTTTAATGATATTAATAAAAACAGTATTCTTCCACCAAACAATATAGTCCCTCAGAAACAGTTGTGCTTGCAACAAAGTGGTTGCCGAACAACACACAAATGTAAACAAAGGTGTATGTTTGTAGTGTAATTTACAACAGCTTCGAACTTAGCTCAACCAATCAGAATCAAGGACCGGAACTATCCGTTTTATAATATAAAAAAACAGTAATAAAAATACTTAACCAATAAAGTTTAACAACATTTTTATAACAATTAATGCCTCCTCATTCTCATTACTATAAAGCAAACGAATGAATTTTAATTGACGTTTTTAAAGCATAAATCACTGTATTGCAGTAAATTAACAGTAATAAAAAATACTGTATTACAGTAATAAGAATCTAATGAAAATCACAATTGAGAATAAACATCTGAATGCTTTACTATACTAAGAAGTATAATTACGTTAAAAATGAAAACGTAATGATCCTAAAACTGACTTTCTTTTATTTATGCAACATATGAATTTTTTCACATTTTTGAAGCAAAATGTGACCTGGAGATTCACTCCAAAAAACTTTTAATTTCTGAACAATAGATCTATTGTTTATGTCATAAACATTCATCTGAGAAATGTTTTGCTTTAAAAAAATAATACAACCTGTATCTAATGCAATGTTATTCAGACATTTTAAGTGTTACTTGACTGTCCAAATTCTTTACACAAACAAACAAACCTACACACAGATGCACAAAACCTCGAAACAGACACACAGTTCTCCCGGCACAACCCCCCTCTCTCTCTCTCTCTCTCTCTCTCATTCAGTTGGTCTCTTCCCCCTCCCTCCTTTCTCACATTGTACTCTCTCTCTTTCTCTCTCTCTCTCTCCATTTGGAGCTCCTGGATTCACTGGTGAGGTCTTCAGCTTTGGCTCTTCTGTGATTTTTGACGGACACATCCAGGACCTCAGCTGTATCAGGATGAACTCTATATTAACGGCCACCCAGAGCAATGAAAAAGAGTTTGAGGAGCATCACAAGACAAACTGACACAGATTCAGAGGGAGAGAGAGAGAGAAAGAGCGCGAGAGAGAGAAGAAGGGATTTCTTTCCGAGAGGGATTCCCCCACCCAGGGAAACGGAGGTGAGTGCCGACTGCTGTTTTTGATAAAGAAGGAAAGCAACTAGTATTTCCCTGATATAAGAGACGGGTGGCTCTGTTTAACACTGCTGAGATTGAAGAGAGATTTCATTTGTGTTTGATGTGAGGTGGATTATTTTCATAAAGTTAGAGGAGAGAGGTCGTGTGCTCGGTCTCACCTCTCTGACGGTCCGTCTGTCGTTCGCCAGGTGTCTTTCGCTTCACATTTGATTACGACTTTCTGATCTGATGAGAGAACAGAAACATATAAGTGCGTTTATGCAGAAAACAAAGAGAGGTTAGTCAGTGTTTTCTTCCTTACTAAAAAGTATGACAGTATCACCATGGTCTTTTGGACAGTAATATGACCTTTTGGACATTTTACTATGGTAATACCCTGTTTTTGGATACAATATCATAGAAAAAGAACTGTAGCAGTACCATGGTAAAGTGATGGTATTAGATGTTACAGTACTTTATGTACTCCAGTATTATACGTATATTTAGTATGACAGTATTACCATGGATGTTTGGATGTAAATATGAGGTTTTAAACATTTTACTATGGTAATACCATGTTTTTGGATACAATATCATAGAAAAAGAACTGTAGCAGTACCATGGTAAAGTGATGGTATTAGATGTTTTATAGTATTATACACATATTTAGTATGACAGTATTACCATGGATGTTTGGATGTAAATATGAGGTTTTAAACATTTTACTATGGTAATACCATGTTTTTGGATACAAATATTATATATTAAAAATTATATATATATATATATATATATATATATATACACACTGTGTATATATATGTATTTATACATATTTATATTCCCCCTTTCTCTTGTTATTTAAGAAATATTCAAAAACAATTTTTTGGGGGGGGACTTTTATGGCAGTAACACAACAGTATTTTGCTATCTTACAGAGCCATGTAAGTACAAATTGTACAGCACATGAACATGGTAATCTTTTTAAAGGTTCTTGGTATTATCATCAAATGTACCATGGTAGCACCACAATAAAGGGTCGTCCTTCCCTAAATTCACTCGTTGAGTTGTTTTGAAGCTTAAAGGTGTTTCAGAATTACGTTCAACTGGCAGAAGAGTGAAGCTGGTAACTTAGAAACAGGCATGTCTGAGCGCTCACACACACACAAACACACACGGGGGATGGGGGCGGTGGGTGTCTTCCATGGAAATAAAAGAAGAATATCTATGTGTTTCACCACGGCGGTGTGAGAAGCGGTAATGATGGTCTTTACTGAGAAGTGTGTGTGTGTGTGTGTGTTTGCTTGCATGTGCAAATGTGCATGAAAAAAAACAAAAGAACACAGTGTATTATCAGAATAAATCATGTTGCTGAACGGAACGGTGCAATCAGTCCATGAGAGCGTGTGTTCATTACTGCTCAAAGCCGGAGGTTTGCACGTTCCTGAAGAACCTCATTCAGACAGAAATGGTTTGATGAATTATTAATCACATATTAGAGCGTTTACATCAATAAAAGATGATAACAGGCCGAAAACAAACTTCATAGTACTCTGATCACACCGCCCGCCCAATAAATGATCCATAAACCTGCCAAGATTTAATGCACATCCTCTGTGTGTGCGAGCGAATGCTAATCTGGAATAGAAGTTGTTTTCTCTGACAAATTTTGTGATGTAATTAGTGCTGAAGTTTTCATCAACTTCCCAGCATGAGTCTCGTGTGCTGATGGATGCCGATTTATTACCTTTTAATTAAGGACAAAACAACACAGTGGGTATCCTCAAACACACACACACACAGGGGGACACACTAATAGATTCAGACCACACAAGCCTCATAAATACACAAGTGACAGGTGTAATGTCATTCTGATCAATGTGACAGTTCAGATTCTCATCCTGCACAAATACTGGAGCCCAATATCATAGAAAAAGAACTGTAGCAGTACCATGGTAAAGTGATGGTATTAGATGTTTTATAGTATTATACACATATTTAGTATGACAGTATTACCATGGATGTTTAGAAGTTAATATGAGGTTTTAAACATTTTACTATAGTAATACCATGTTTTTGCATATAATACAATGAAAACAGCCTCTTATAAAAGTGCTGGCATTAGAAGTTGTAGTACGTTACCATGGTACTAAGTATGTGTTTTCAGATATGATACCACAGTAATACCATGGTTTCCAGGACATGTTTTTGGGATACAGAACCATTTATAAAAGTACTTTAGTGATACCATGGTACAGTGAGAGTGACAGATGGTAATATCATGGTACTGAAACATATTGTGGTACAAAAATTCATATAGCATGGTACTTTGGACATGGTATTATGTTTTAACATTATCATGATCTTTTAAGGAACACTTACAGTAAATTCCACGGTATATGAATATGATAATTATTTAGGATAAACAACAACAACAACAAAATATACAATATGTCATTATATATTAACAAAAATATATATAAATAGTAATACAATATATAAAATAAAATATATAAATATATACATATAAATTTTCTGCAAGCGTCTGAGAAAACGAGCGCGTCTGATTTCGCTCCCTTGGTGACGTAGCAAAGGGATCTCATTATAATATTACCTCGCCTTAATCTGTATGTTTACACCTATGGCGCCGTTATTGTGTTTTCGCAAGTGACAACGGTGTACCAGCTCTAATGCCATGGCCAAAGTTTGAGCAAAGCATGCTAACTGTTCTGTCATTGACTGCGCAGAACACTGTTTAGAGTCCCAGCCTCAGAGGAGACAAGAGAGCAGTGGATTTATTGATTTATTTACTGTATATTGCTGTTGCCACACAGATCTAAAATAAACATGTGATTTATTTCCCAGCTGTTTACCTTCACAGATATAACCGACTGTTATTTGTAACTAATGTGTGTTTTTAACGTAAACTTGTGTGTGAATGAGAACTTAGTTTAGTACTCACATGCTGTGACAGCCGCTTTCTGTCCGTGTGCTTCGGATGTGTGCTCTCAGAAAACCGTATATCAGAAGTTTAAACTCATATGGTTTAAAACGCATGATTTTAGCGTGATAAATATGATATTCAGAACCAAAACAGATGTTTTTAGCAGGTATGAGCTGTAATGGCGCAGCTCTATTCTGGAAGAGGGGGCGGGGAGCAGCAGCTCATTTGCATTTAATGAGACAGGCCCGAAAAACAGCGTGTTTCTGCTTCCACTCAAAATAGGCATTTTCAAAATGATATAATAAATGATCTGTGGAGTATTTTGAGCTGAAACTTCACAGACAGATTCTGGGAACACCAGAGACTTATATTACATATTGTAAAAAGGGGCATAATATGTCTCCTTTAATGTTTTAGCATAAACTTTTAAGCATAATGTATCACAAAAGACAATAACATCCTCAAATTGTGCATTCAGAAGTACAATATTCTAATTCAATTTAAATAGAATAAGAATTAGCATTAGAAACAAAAAGAAACATTTAATAGAAAAAGATATTTTATCTATAGAAACATTGAAATAACGGAATAGATTAATTAAAATTTTGAAAAAAAGAAAAGAAGATTTATTAGCCCTCATGTCATTCCAAGACATTATTTTTTCATCAATTAATTTTATTAAATTTTTTGAAACACAAAATATAGTCAGCATCTAAGACTATTTTCACAGCAAAACAGGGGAATATCAGTTTAAAAAAATAAATAAAACATTTAAAGAGAGATAATGGATAGACGAACTGGATAAAGAAAGATGAAGTGAATATCGCTTGTAGGTGCATTAGAGAAACCTATTTCTTTCTTCAGCTACTGTAAGCTCAGTTGCTGTCCATTTAGCAGATGATTTTATCATCTGAGGAGACATTCAGGACACTAAGTGCAGGGACTGTCCCTTTGGAGATGTCCCGCGGTTAAGAGCTCAGAGAGGAGAGAAACTGTCGATTAACTCAACTCTACCTGAGGCCAAACCATATTCAAGTGTCTCTAATAGTACTTTGCAACCACTTTAGGTCCAGCAAAGAAAAAAAAAAAAACCTCTTCATACCAAGAAGCATTTTTCACTGTAAAGGACTCTTGAGTCATATATGGTTCAGTAAATAAATAAATCAATAAATTAAATTAAAATTACTATAAAATACAATTTTTAAAACAGAAAATTAAATATTAAATAAATGTTATTTGTGGGGGGGTTTTTTGTTTGTAAACAAAAGGTTATTGTTTTAGTAGTTTACAACTAAAGCATGCTACAAATAATATCAGTTTTGTAGCACTTTTCTACAAATCCCTGTAAGTAAAACAATACAAAATATGAAAAATAAAATCTTTTGCATATTTTTATTCTTTTTGTTATCAAATATATAAGCATAACAACAAAGTATGACACTTTAAACATGCTACAAAAATTTATATTTACAAAATTATGTACAATTATTATTATTAGTAGTATTAACAATTAGAAACATTATTAAACATGCTACAAACATTTATATATTTTATTTGTTTCTATAAAAAATGTAGTGAAACAATAAAAAATCTGTAAATAAAAACAACATTCTTATTAGCGAAATATAATACAGAAACAGTGAAAAAATGTATGACTCTCAGTCAGATAAACATGTATTAAGATTCATAAGAGTTCATACTGCCAAATGTATAAATGCAGAACTGAATCGATGACATCATCAAGGACCTAACAGAATGTTCCGTTCCATTTAGAACCCAAAGCTTTGGCTACAATAAATAACACACACACACACATACAGAAGCCCGGCAGTCAATCTTTCATGCCCATTACCGTCAATAGTCTGGGGGTGGACACCAGTCAACGCTTCAGCCAATCAAAACAGCTGAACTACAACATCATTCAAAGCCATTGAACTATTACATTTCCACAGTCTAAACAGACCCTCTGGAGTCAAATGTTTTTTTTTTTCCCAGAGAGAGAAATCCTTTGTTATAGTTGATTAGCTGAGATGAGAGGATTCGATTTTAGTTGGAGTGTCATTTCAGTATGATCTTCCAGACTGACATTTCTCTTGACCTACAGCACAAGCACCTATTATAATTTATGAATCATTAATGATGCACAAAAAGCCCTGAAGTACTTCATCCTGAATATGCATTAGAAAGCCATTAGAAGCCATTCATATCATCATGATTTCACCTGTCATGTACTTCTTCTCTACAGACCTCTTAAACTATCAGCATCCATTATGTAGAAGTCCACAGAGATGGTTTTCAGATCAGATATCCTGGCTCCTGCTGTATGTCACATTATCTTGATTACCGGCAACAGAAACTTGTTTTCAGCTGCACAATCGAGCCAGGAAATTGATTTGCATCAACATTTCAGCGCCATCATCTCACAAACACGATTTCCTGTAACTTTTCTAAAAGCGAGAAGCTTCGTTTTAATGGTTGTTTGTCTCTGACGGTGGTTTCTAGAAATAAAGGTCTGAATTACTTCCCAGAAGCGCATACGCTTGACCACTTATCGGTCAGCTTCCTGCTAAAAGCATTGTTGATGCATTATGGGAAATGTTTCGCTAATAGTCATCCTTCCATTTGCAAGACCCTTAATTATGACGTTGCGGCTAATTGTTTCCTCTCTGATGGGCGGTGACGGACAACACAAAGACCTCAGAGCGGTTTATCATCAGAACGACGGCCAGAAACATATTATTATCCTCCAGCAGACCTGAGTTCAGCGGGGAGATCACAGATTTAGTGCATACGTGTCAAGACCCGTGTCATTACAGGAATATTCTGGGTCTTGAGATTTTTAAAGGGTCTTTAAAAGCAGAAAGCTTGTGTTTTTAAAACACTTACATGGATTCTTTGATTAAAAAAGCAGGCTTTTACTGAAGAATGATATATCCATATCTAGAGCCAGAATATCACAGAGACTGGGAAAGATCTTTTGACCACCTAGCAACTAGCACCTACCCTAGAGACTACCTAGTAACACCTTGGCAACAGCTAAAACACCCAAACACCATACAAACCAACCAGAATATAATGGCCTGACAACCATCAGAGCATCCTAGAAACCACTCAGTAATGGGGTTAGCACCATAACGTCCTACAAACCACCTAGTAGCAGAGCCTGGCAACCTGGATAAACCAGCAGAACACCCAAAATACCATCCAAACCACCCAGAATATCCAAGAAACTACTTCGTATAATCTGGCAGCCTTCTAGAAATACCTAGTAACACTGTAGCAGCCACCTAGACACCATAGAAACCACCTAGATACACATTGTCAACCACCACAACACCATAGAAACTACATAGTAACCACCTAGAAACATTAGAAACCAAATAGTAACACCTTGGCAACCATCAGAACACCTTAGAAACTAGGGATGTGCCCAAATAGTGAATCCGTATTCTGCAAGGCATGGAATACGAATAATGCATTCTACCGAGCCACTAAAGGGACATGGTTAGCCGCTTAGTGGTTGCCTGTTACATTACAGTACATCAAATTTCACTTACCACATAAACAGAGTAAGGAGAGATGACTGATAGGACGATGGCGAATGATTTGCAGATCCTGAGCACCACTGACAAACATCTAATCTTGTGAAATGTGTGGTAAGTACTGCCGCTCTGTAGTATACACAGAGTCCCTGTGATCGCGAATCTCGAAAGTGAAAGTAAAAAGCAAGTGCACATTCAAAAGCGATTTTAATGTCCCGCATATTAATAACGGCTCCCTGATGCCCACAATTTATATACAGGATAATTACCCAATGATATAATTGTGAGAGAAAGCATTGAAATATATTTTTTCCTCCCATCTCGTATTTATTCCCTTTAGGGGTGCCATAGTACACATCATTACCTTTCCGAACACCGTATTCGGATTCGGGCACATCCCTACTAGAAACCACATTGTAACCACCTAAGAACTCTAGAAACCACATAGTAACATCTTGGCAACCACTAGAATACCAAAACCACCATACAACCCCTGAATATTCTAGAAACCACCTAGTAACACATTGTAACCACCTAGAAACTCTAGAAACCACATAGTAACACCTTAGGAGCCACCAGAACACTTAAAACATCATACAAACTCAGAATACCCTAAAATGCTAGAAAAAGCCCAACAGCCAACCAGAACACACTATAAACCACCGCGTAACTCCTTGGCAATCATTACCATTATAACTAGCTATCTCACAATGTTTACATATGAATAAAAGCCTACATTAAAATCTGTCATATAAATTAGCCTACTGATTGCCACCATTGATGGACAACATTTTTTAGTAATATAAAAAATATTTGTATGACAGTATATTCTGCAGTTCTTCCCTGCTGTACCGAATATCTATACTTTTCAAAGTATCATATCGAAGTTAGAAATTCAAATATTGTGACAATTTATTTTGTAGGGTGCCACAAATTTGTTAAAATTTCCAAAGGGTGCCACGACTAAAGAAAAGTTGGGAAACACTGACCTAGACAACACCAAAACACCTAAAACACCCTATAAACCACCCAAAATAGAAACCTAGTAGAAACCTACACCTAGAAACTCCTTGGCAACCAGAGAGACATTCTAGAAAAGACATAGTAACAACTTGGCACTCACCAGAACATCTAAAACACCATATAAACCATTCAAAACACCCTAAAAACCTAGTATCGGCCTGACAACCAACTAAAACACTCTAGAAACCTCCTAGTAACACTCACCAATTACACAGACAATCTAGAAATGACAGTAACAGCTTGGCAACCACCAGAAGACCTACAACACTATATAAACCACCCAAAATACCCTTAAAACCACCTAGTAAAGGCCCACCTGGTAACGCCTTGACAATCACATAGTCACTGTTGAAACCACCTAGCAACACCTTGGAAAAAAGAACGGCTGCAGCACCATACAAAACATGAAACATAGATTCAGACATTTACTGTACGTGCAAAATACATCTGGACTACTTTTAAGTTTGTTTTTGTTTTTTTTGAAGGGCCTATGTAGCCAACGGGTGCCACAGAGTTTTTTGAAAATAGTAATACGAGTTTGGAACAACATGAGGGTGAATAAATGATGACAGAATCTTGTGGAAAATGTTGATGCAGAAAATGGGGGGGGGGTCCCATTTTAAAGTATCCCTTTAATATGATTTAGAATAGATTAAAGTACTCTCAAAACAATTAGAGTGCAACTGTAGCCTTGCTGGAATAATTAAAGCCATATAAAGGGATGAAACAACAGTTTCTATGGAAATAACCAAGACATATCAACAAACACACATCATGTGTGGTGCAGTTGTTCAGAATGACCTAGACTCGATTAAAGATGCACAAATTCAATTTAAGAGTCACACGCCATCTAATCTGTGTTCATTACACATGCACACTTAATTATTTGACTCCCACATTCGGTTTCTAACCCCTCCATCACAAAGACCTGCTCTCCAGAGCATCTCTGCTCAATGATGGGTTAATATCCCCGAGTCATTACTGAATTAGAGAAGCGAGATGAGGGTTATCCACACTATCACAAGCCTTGTTAACACAGGGTGAATAATCGGTTTTTAATGCATAACCATTAATAGCTGTGAATCGTGTGTACACACATAAACACTGAGGGGGGAATGAACTGTTCCCGCAGAATGTGCAGTTTATTTGCACAAATTTGGTTGTAGTGCCCAATTCACAAGCACAATGGCTATGTTTTAATGCACTATAACATTATTTGATCATTCTCTGATGAATTACTGCTGCCATTCGCTAGAGGAATATATACTCTTTAAATTAAAATTGAGTTTTACCTCCTGCTTACTGTGGGCGTTAACAACTATGCAGGGCAAGTTTAATGAATAAGGGTCAATCTTTAATGAGCCTAATTTACATAAAAAGGGGCGTTTGTGCTAAAAAGAATGAGAAGTTATATAATTTTACATAAAGAGCAGTGCTGTTGCAGTTGATTTTGTACCATTAAACTGGACTATGGAAGATTAGTAACTAAAATAAATAAATAAATAAGCAAACAAACAAATAAGCCAAATAAATGCAAAAAATAAGCAAACAAGCAAACAGATAAGTGAACAAAACTATGCAAAGAAATAAATGAAAAGAAAATTAAATGAATAAATTGAAAAAGTAAATAAGCAAATAAATTAGGACACAAACATAATCAATTAAACAAACAAAAATATTACATAGCAAAAAGCAAACAAATGAGCAAGTAAAGCAAATAAATAAATGAATAAATAGCAAAAAGCAAATAAATAAAGAAATAAAATAGGAAATTAATAAACAATTGAATATCATAATGCAAATAAGCAAATAACGGAAAACAAAAACAAAAAATTAAAGCAAACAACCAAATAAATAAGCAAACAAATTACTATGAAAACAAAATAAATCAACAAAATAAATGGATAAATTAAAATGTAAATAAATAAATAAATTAGGAAACAAGCAAACAAAATACATAGAAAAAAATCAAATAAGCAAACAAATGAGCAAGCAAACAAATAAATGAATATACAGCAAAAAGCAAATAAATAAGCAGATAAACAAGGAAACAAATAAACAAAAATAAATAAATACCAAAAAGCAAACAAATAAGCAAAATAAATAAATAGCTAAAAGAAAATAAGCAAACAATCAAATAAATAAACAAAAACAAATAAGCTAAATAAATAGCAAAAAGCAAATAAATATGCAAACAAACAAATAAATAAAATATTTTTTTGCACTGAAATAACCCATAAAAAGTAGTGCATCTGTTCTATTCACTACTACAAACTATGGGGAATTTGACGCAAAATAATTTTCTAATCCCACATGAAATTTTACATTTAATACATGTAGATTTTAACAGATTTCAAAATGTACTGAATGACGAATAAAGTACACATTTGTTTTCGATTTATTCAAGACAGTTCTTTATAAAAGTTTATTTTTCCCCCTGAAAAAGTTCACTGCACACTACAGTTTCCTTTTTATAACATTAAAGTGAAACTGTCAAGTCAAATATCAATCCAGCAGTGCCTGTCCAGCGGTGTGCCACTAGGTCACAGCTATTTAGAGCCGCAGTCAGGAAATACAGCAACTAAACAAACCAAAGAAACAGAAGCGGACAAAACCGCAGCCGGGGGCCAAGCTACACATGCAGTTTCAAATAAGCAGAGTGGGTCCATCATATCTGTTTTTGTGTGTGTGATGACTGTTAGATAGACTCTGAGCTCGTCCGAATCCCCCGTTGAGACCAAAGCAGAAGCACTGTCACGGGCACTGTTAAACTTAAACTGCTTTTAGTTTTAGAATGAAAACAGACTTCTTTCAGAAGAAAGGAGTGTTTCTTTTGAAAGAGCAGTTTACCAGTTCCGGAAAAGCATGTCGTTTCTAGAACATTCCTTACAATTGAAGCCTTGAAGGCAAGAACACAGCACTGTGAATAAATGGTTAAAATATGAACCATGTTTGGCAAGTATAACCATAATCCTGAAACATTTTACATTGTATAAGACCTGTCTGTGTGTGTGTGTGTGTGTGTTTTGGTAAAGAAATTAATTATTTTATTTAGTAAGGACACATTAAATTGATCAAAAGTGACAGTATTATTTATACTGTTACTAAACATTTCTATTTTAAGAAATGCTGTTCTTTTGAACATTCTATTCATCACAGGACCCATAAAAATATATATGCATCACAGTTTCCACAAAAGAATGAGGAGCACAACTGTTTTCAACATTAATAATAACAAGAAATGTTTGAGCATCAGTCGGAATATATACAAGTCAGAATATATATATACTTATAAGCCAACATGCAAAATATATATATATATATATATATATATACTTCTAAATATACTTTAGATAGATAGATAGATAGATAGAAGTCACTTATATATATATAAGTCAGAATTGTGAGATAAAAAGTCTCAATTACCTTTTTTTATTTATTTATTTACTTCTTTCCCACCTGTGGCGGAAACAAGCGTCCATAGAAAATAGCCCTAATTATTTTAAATTTTAAAAACATTTCACAATATTACTTTTTAATGCATTTTTTATCAAATAAATTCAGCCTTGGTAAGAAGAGACTTATTTCATTACAAAAATCTTATCCACCCAAACTTTTTGCACAATTGAACATTCTATTAACTAGTTTTTATGTAAAGTCACTTTAGCATTCGCTAAATGAATTAGCATAAAAAGCATAACAAGTTAGTGAACAAACAAGATTTCCTACTGCAATTAACCCAACATATACCTTTTTTTAAGGCTAAGATACATTTTCACTGGCTGAAAGAAAATTTCACCATTTTACAGTGACAATAGCACTACAAGAAAGGTTCCGCATTCCAGATTGGCATTTTCTTTCTAAAATACTCAGGAGATCTCGGGGTCTGGGTAGGGAACACAGCATCCTCTTACAGGAGCAGATAATAGCTTGTGTTTTCTCTCACATCGAGCTCTGTCTGACTGGCTCTGGAGGAAGTGCTATAAGACGCCGCTCCTGTATTCTGTATTATGGTGGGGAGTAATTCGCTCTCTTGGATCCCCGTCATGTAATAAATTCCACCTATTAAACGCAGCTGGCTCTCGTTAGAAATCTCCCCACTGTACGACTGTCACCATTGCAGAATGATGCAGAAGATATTCTAGGTTTAATTGTAGAGCGTGGATGGGGAGGCGTTCGAAATACAGAGAGTAACGAGAGGAATAGGAAGCTCAAATAAATAAAAAAATAACAAGGTTTTATTAATGTTGGATACCAAACTTTGAGATCAACCTGTGTGTGTATATATACACATACATATATATATATATATATACTGCTCAAAACAATGAAAGGAACACTTTTTAATCAGAGTATAGCATCAAGTCAATTGTCAAAATATTGGTCTGGTCAGTTAAGTAGCAGAGGGGGTTGTTAATCAGTTTCAGCTGCTTTGGTGTCAATGAAAATAACAACAGGTGTACTAGATGGGCAACAATGAGACGACCCCCAAAACAGGAATGGTTTTACAGGTGGAGGCCACTGACATTTTTTTCCCTACTTATCTTTTCTGATTGTTTTTCACTAGTTTTGCATTTGGCTAGGGTCAGTGTCACTACTGGTAGCATGAGGCGACACCTGGACCCTACAGAGGTTGCACAGGCAGTCCAACTGCTCCAGGATGGCACATCAATACGTGCCCGGCCCTGGATTTACGCATAGGCATTCTAGGCACGTGCCTATGCTCGCTCGTCCAGGGGGGGGCCAAACACAATGAAGAGATATAGGCCCAGTGTTTCCCCTGCCATTATATTAGGGGGGCGGCCCGTAGGCTACTTAATTTTATTTTCTCTATAGGGCCAGATCACAACAAAAGTTATTTAAAGTTACCTTTCCTATAGAACAGGTCTATACCGTGTTCTTTTATTAAACAAACTAAATAGCCTTATGTTATTTATCTTATTTACACGACGGCATGTAATTTCTGTCTCTATCAGGTCTATACCTTGTTCTTTTATTAAACAAACTAAATAGCCTTATGTTATTTATCTTATTTACACGACGGCATGTAATTTCTGTCTCTATGTTACATGGTCGCGCTCTCTGCATCGCGCACAGCGGCGTTCCGCCCCGATGCGCACACACAAGTGAGCACGCTCCCACTCCCAATAGTATTTGTAAATATTAAGCCACAAAACGACTATTTAAATATGAATTCTGCGTGTCTCTGTGTTAATGAATGGCGCAGACGCGCGGTTTTGTTTACTACTTGTACTGAAGCGCGTGTGACGCTCGGTTATATTAACGTCTGCCGTCTCACTAATGAGGACATAAATACATGAACAACATCTCCAGAACTGCTCTGAGAGTCACTTCATGAGCATTTGACCGTTTCATCTAAGTAAAACTATGAGTAAAACTATCCTCATATCATATACGCACAGAAATGTAATGGTATTCACGGCAACCCGTCAAAATAAAAGTTCGGTTTAACTTGAAGACATTGCGGCAGAAATATATTACTTACTATTGTTCAGTAGAATGTACGTAATAGGCTACTACTATGCTAAATCACAGAATTTGGTAACAATAAAACATAAGGTTGTAAAAAATAAAACATTTCATAGGGCCCTAAACATGTAATTTGTGTTAAACTTTTAATAAATTGATGTTAAATTGTTTGATTTAACATGATTTTAATTCATTATTAGACATGCTTTTTGATTAATAAAATGTAATTTAACCATTAAAAAGGAGTCCAGAAAAATTAAAACAGGAAAAAACAGAGTTTGCAGTTTGCTGGTCTGGAGCCTTCAGTTCAGTACACACAGCCTTCAGGTGTGTGTTAACACAATGCCAAGGAGGAAAGACATCAGCAATGATCTTAGAGAAGCAATTGTTGCTGCCATCAATCTGGGAAGAGTGACACGGCCATTTCCAAACAATTTGAAGTCCATCATTCTGCAGTGAAGAAGTTTATTCACAAGTGGAAGACATTCAAAACAGACACCAATCCTCCCAGGAGTAGACATCCCAGCAAATTCACCCCAAGATCAGACCATGTAACGATCAAATTCATGACAGTACAGTTAGAAAAGTATGGGACATGTATGGCATGTTTGGAAGGCTTGCCAGAAGAAAGCTTCTTCTAAAAAAAGCATAGAAGCATGGTTTAGGTTTGCAAAGTTGCATCTGAACAAACCATAAGT
>NW_015555791.1:945590-979223 GCF_001515605.1 Sinocyclocheilus anshuiensis | reverse complement strand
TCCTTTGAACAGATGAGACCAAAGTGGAGATGTTTGGCCATAATGCACAGCAGCACGTTTGGTGAAAACCTAACAAGCATATCAGCACAAACACCTCATACCAAAAGTAACACATGCTGGTGGAGGGCTGATGATTTTGGGCTTGTTTTGTAGCCACAGAACCGGGGCACCTCACAGTCATTGAGTCGATCATGACCTCCTCTGTATACCAAAGTATTCTAGAGTCAAATATGAGGACATCCGTCCAACAGCTAAAGCTTGGCCACGATTGGGTGATGCAACAGGACAATGATCCCAAGCACAGCAGCAAATCTACAACAGAACAGCTGAAAAGAATCACGGTTCTGCAATAGCCCAGTCATAGTCCAGACCTCATCCTGACTGAAATCATGTGGTGAGAGACTGATAAAGTCATACAGAAAACGATTACTTCAAGTTATTTTGCTGCTAAAAGAGGATCTACAGGTAACTGAATCATAGGGTGTCCTAACTTTGTCACACGTGGCTTTTCCATCTTGGCTTTGTTTTTGTTAATCAAATAATGACACGGTGTGATATGTCATGTGATATTTCCAAGACTTTCCAAGGACCAGATAACTTTTTATCTCATGATACAGAAAACCATGGAATTCAATAGGGTGAATCTGCAAAAATGTCAACAATTCTGTGTTTTTCTGTCAATATGGGGTGCTGTGTGTACATTAATGAGGAAAAAAAATTAACTTAAATTATTTTAGCAAATGGCTGCAATATAACAAAGAGTGAAAAATTGAAGGGGGTCTGAATACTTTCCGTACCCACTGTATTTATGCATGTATGTATTTTATAAGTTTCCCAAGTTGTCCAAACTTTAGGTTTGTTGTGAAAACATCCACTGAAGGTTAAAAATCTGACCAGAACCTCAGATGCTAATGCTCGCAAAGTAGGCATTTATCATGCATTTATTTTACTGCGGCAGAAACAAACTTCAGCTCTCAGGGGGTGACAGTCAGATATCTGTGGCATTAAACTGAATGTGTTGTTATCCAGGATACGAAGGCTCTGACTAAAAACCTAATGAGCTACTTTGCTGTCTATTACATAGGCCGCTTTGTATACACCATCCTAAACTAAACCTCCTGGGTGAGCAATTTGGAACACTACATAGGCGGCAACTCTGTGCCTCATACAAGCGATCACAACTGACAAATCATACAAATCACAACTGATTTCAATAGAGTTTGCTATTTGCATGTTGCTACACTATGACAATACTCAAATAAGTATAAAAATACACAGTAAACACAAATATTGTGCAAAATATTGGCTAATTTTGGTACCTATTTCTAGTTAATATTTCTTTCAATTTGCAGTGCATTATGGGACAACCTTCTCTTCAAGACTGTAACTTTTGCAGCGAGTGCTGCAAGTTTTTTTAGATAAACCATCATTAGTTTACTAAGCTAGGATGTTGTGTGTTGAATGCAAACAGTAGTTTTTTACTCTAAATAAGACAGTAAACACGACTAACAAGACACGACTCCATCCGCCCTCAGTGGTAGATGAATTCTCACCACAGACAGTTTCTGTACTGTCTTAAAGAAAATAAACAACAAATAAACATCCAGTCATCATTTACTCATCCTCATGTCGTTCGAAACTGTCTTTTTTCTGTGGAACACAAAAGATGATATTTTGATGAACACTGACTTTCATTGTATAGACCATAAATTAAAAAAACACTAAAAAGACATCATTTTTATATTCTTTTATGATCCACAAAAGATAGAAAGTGTCTTTTAAAAAGAAAAGATCACCCAAAAATTTAAAATTTACTCACCCTCAGGCAATCTAAAATGTAGATTCGTTTTTTTCTTCATCAGAACAGATTTGGAGAAATGTAGGATTACATCACTTGCTCAGCAATGGATCCTCTGCAGTGAATGGGTGCCGTCAGAATGAGAGTCCAAACAGCTGATAAAAACATCACAATAATCCACAAGTAATCCACATCACTCCAGTCCATCGGTTAATGTCTTGTGAAGTGAAAAACTGCGTGTTTGAAAGAACCAAATCCACCATTAAGATTTTTTCACTTCAAACTGTTGTTTCCTCCATAACATTAGTTCTCCAGTGAAAAAAAGTTCTCTCTGCTGAATCAGGAGAGAAATATGCACAGATCAAGCACTGTTTACAAGTGATAAAACGGTTCAAAGAAGTTCCAAACAAATGTGTTGGTGGATTTTGATGTGAGAGAACAACAGGGGATGGATATTTTCACCGGAGGAAGCGATATTATGGATATTTTGGCCTGAAGTGACGGTTTAAAGTTAAAACGCATAGATTTCTTTCTTAAAAACAGACAGTTTTTTGCTTCACAAGACATTAACTGATGGACTGAAGTGGTGTGGATTACTTGTGGATTATTGTGGTGTTTTTATCAGCTGTTTGGACTCTCATTCTGACGGCACCCATTCACTGCAGAGGACCCATTGGTGAGCAAGTGATGTAATGCTACATTTCTCCAAATCTGTTCTGACGAAGAAACAAACTCATCTACATCTTGGATGACCAGAGAGAGTAAGTTTTCAGCTAGTTTTTGTTTTTGGATGAACTATTCCTTCAAGGGTTTTTCCTGACACAGGGTTCCATTCAATGCATTCAATGCTGTCACTCAGTCCTCCTACAAAAAAAAAAAAAAATCTGTTTTTAACTCATTCAAATTTTCATTAGGTTCATTATAATGAAACATTTTCAAGGCAGACCTGAACGACATACGGTAACAGGATCTCTCGATTTCAGTGAAACCACAAAATGAAATGCAACAAATACACCACTGACATACATCTACTGACAAACAGATGGAATTTTAATTAGCATATTTAAAAATAATTTAAACCTCTTTTGAGCCACATCGACTCAGGAGACTGAAATCGGCCCTGGCTGGCAGGGATTCAAACCTGCAACTGCATGCTAAAATGAGATCCGATCCGCAGCCTGAAATAATCAGAGGCACCGCTGTGCCATTGCTTTGATGAGACCTATAATGATGAGGTGCATCTGTCTGCCTGACATCCCTGATAAAGACACTGAACAAGTGAGTATCACTAAATTACTCTCTTTTTAATCGAATACAGACACAGGATTTCATGCAGATACACAAAATTAAAGACAGAAATTAATCACAGGATGTGCGTGACAAAGTCAATATTTTGAAAAATGTGTCCGTGTTTTTTTTTTCCTCGTACAATAAAATTCAAAGGGGTTCCCTGTTGTTTTGGACCTATAACAGTTCGAAAGTTCGAAAGAAAGTTCGAAAGAAAGAAAGATCGAAAGAAAGAAAGAAAGAAAGAAAGAAAGAAAAATTTCGAAAGATCGAAAGAAAGAAATAAAGAATTATTAATCAAATGAATGAATGAGCAAGGAAATAAGTAAATAAAAAGCATATGAAAGTAAGCAAATAGTAAATGAGCAAATATATAAGCAAATAAATACAAAATATACCAAATATAAACATAAAATATAAATACACCAAGTATAAATATAAAAAAATAAAACAAATAAAGAAAATAGCAAATAAAGCAAATAAATGTGACCCTGGAGCACAAAACCAGTCTTAAGTCGCTGGGGTATATTTGTAGCAATAGCCAAAAATTTGTATGGGTCAAAATGATTGATTTTTCTTTTATGCCAAAAAATCATTAGGATATTAAGTAAAGATGTTCCATGAAGATATTTTGTAAATTTCCTACCGTAAATATATCAAAACTTAATTTTTGATTAGTAATATGCATTGCTAAGAACTTCATTTGGACAAGTTTAAAGGCGATTTTCTCAATATTTTGATTTTTTTGCACCCTCAGATTCCAGATTTTCAAATAGTTGTACCTCAGCCAAATATTGTCCTATCCTAACAAACCATACATCAAAAGCTTATTTATTCAGCTTTCAGATGATCTATAAATCTCAATTTCAAAAAATTGACCCTTATGACTGGTTTTGTGGTCCAGGGTCACAAATAAATAAACAAATAAATATGCAAATAAATAAAAGAAAATTAAGCAAATAAAAGTAAATAAGCAAATAAGAAAATCAAAATAAGCAAATACATTTGCAAATAAGCAAATAAAAAGCAAATAAGCACAAAAACAAACAAAATTGTTTAAAGCAAATATGTAAATAAGCAAATAATAACCAAATAAACAAAAGGAAATAAAGCAAATAAATAAATAAATTTGACATACGCAGAATCAGATTTTAACAGATTTCAAAATTTGAACCAGATATAATTTCTATACTACTGTACATAACTTGTGCCACTGAATTAGACCGTCCCCTTTCTCCTAACTCCGCCTTCCACTGACACTCCAATGTCACCAAACCCTGTCACTCACAATGACTGACAGGCAAATGTGACCCTGGAGCACAAAAGCAGTCTTAAGTCGCTGGGGTATATTTGTAGCAATAGCCAAAAATTTGTATGGGTCAAAATGATTGATTTTTCTTTTATGCCAAAAAATCATTAGGATATTAAGTAAAGATGTTCCATGAAGATATTTTGTAAATTTCCTACCGTAAATATATCAAAACTTAATTTTTGATTAGTAATATGCATTGCTAAGAACTTCATTTGGACAAGTTTAAAGGCGATTTTCTCAATATTTTGATTTTTTTGCACCCTCAGATTCCAGATTTTCAAATAGTTGTACCTCAGCCAAATATTGTCCTATCCTAACAAACCATACATCAAAAGCTTATTTATTCAGCTTTCAGATGATCTATAAATCTCAATTTCAAAAAATTGACCCTTATGACTGGTTTTGTGGTCCAGGGTCACAAATAAATAAACAAATAAATATGCAAATAAATAAAAGAAAATTAAGCAAATAAAAGTAAATAAGCAAATAAGAAAATCAAAATAAGCAAATACATTTGCAAATAAGCAAATAAAAAGCAAATAAGCACAAAAACAAACAAAATTGTTTAAAGCAAATATGTAAATAAGCAAATAATAACCAAATAAACAAAAGGAAATAAAGCAAATAAATAAATAAATTTGACATACGCAGAATCAGATTTTAACAGATTTCAAAATTTGAACCAGATATAATTTCTATACTACTGTACATAACTTGTGCCACTGAATTAGACCGTCCCCTTTCTCCTAACTCCGCCTTCCACTGACACTCCAATGTCACCAAACCCTGTCACTCACAATGACTGACAGGCAAAGAGCGCAGCACAGTCTAAACAGCATCCCACAGTCAGATATACAGCTATTTACAGAGCCTCAGGCAGTGACAGAGACAGCAGGGACATCTCAGGATGCCTATTTCAGTCATTTTATCAACGTTATTCCATTTTAAAAACTTTAAGACATGCCAAGCACCAACTGCGAGTGAAAAATAGCTCTGGTGAGTAAATAAAACTTGCTGACCAGCTGGCTAGTCATGCACAGCCAGACTTCTAATTAAAGGCAGAAACTAAAATAACTATTTTCTGTTCGAATATATTATAAAATGCAATTTATTTCTTTGTGATGCAAAGCTGAATTTTCAGTATCATTACTCCGGTCTTCAGTGTCACATGATCCTTCAGAAATCATTCTAATATGCTGACCACAATGTTCGCAAATGGTCACAGAAAACACTAAAGAAATCTGACTATTTCACAGTCACAAAAAGCAGGATATACCCTTCTGTTCATGAAATCATCTCAAAACTGTCTTTGAAACGCAAAATCCCCCTGTGCACCTGTGGAAGATTGTCATCCGGGGATCTGATTGGGGCTTTTCACAAGCGCTTTCTAGTTTTCTGTGCAATATAGATCAGACGAGACTGTGGGCGGTTCGTGGGCATGCGATCCGAGGCTGAGAGTAGCTGGCTACTAACGTTTTTAGGAATTGCATCATAATATATGGTTCAAATTGCAACAGAAGAACTATAGTCTAAGCATTGCTGTTTTTTATCAGACGAGAGTGAGTCAAATCAAAGCGATGCACGAGGTCTACAAAAGCTTACTGTCTGTCAGCTGCGTCTAATGCATCTTTATGGGCTTTTTGCCTTTATGAGACAGAATAGTAGAGATAGAACAGGAAGAAAACTATTGTAGCAAATTGACATTTCAGTGAGGCACTGGTTAGTATGTGATGCAATAATCTGCATTGTTTGCCAGAAGTATGCAAGAAGAGAACACACACAAATTAAAGATGTGTACAACTGCATATTGTCATAATTGTCTATTTATGGAAACCTTGTATAATTCAGCTGGTTTTGGGTTCACCTGACCCTGATCACACACACACATGCATCACAACAGTCAAATACATTCATCCAGCTCATGTTTGCATAGAAAACCAATTGGAAAACAATGCAAAAAGGAAGTTGCAAACTTTTCAATTAGGTTTTCACTGTAATTACTTGAAGCAAATACAGTTTCAAGGATTATTAGAAATATATTTAATATTTATGGCTAGTAAATTAATCTGTTAATTTTGGAAGTAAAAAAAAAAAATACTAAAATCTGTTTGGTTTGGTCACATGCATGATGTTTTGTTTGTGTTGTTTTTTTTTTGTTTGTTTTTAAATGTGGCAAACTATAAATATTAGATGAAAAACATAATTCGTATAGTTACACAGGAAACATTTCTAGTTTTCTTTCAAAAATTAATAAAACTGAAATGAAAACAAATTAAAGCATAAAATGAAAACTGAAAAGGAAACATTTCTAATTTTCATTTAAGTACTAAAATGACTAAAACTAAAACTGAGATAAAAATAAAGCCATATAGAAATCTAAAAAAACTATTAAAAATGACTCAAATTAATTTACTAAAATTTAAATTAAAATAAAACCTGAAAATGAAAAAACGAATTCAAAATCTGAAATATTAATATAAAATATACATTTAAAATGGTATTTATTATATTTTTACATCCACAGTGTTAGCAAGTTTGCACTTTCAGTAACTCAGTTAACTAAAACTATTAAAATTGTTGTTGTTGTTTTTGGTAATTGAAAAATCTAAAATAAAATAAAATCTAATACTAGATAATACTATATACTATTAACTATTAAATGACAATGACAAAAGCACACAAATGACTAAAACTTCAATTAAAAAGAAAACTGATAATATAAAAAAGCCATTTCAAAATATTAGTAGTAGTAATAATAATAATAAACAAAAATAAAAATAATAATATTATCTACATATTACTAAAATAACACTGACACAACCTACTTCAATTAGCTGTTTTAGGATGAAAAAATATAAAAATCCATTTTAGGTCTTTTGATCTGGTCACACAGTTTACGCTTATTTCTGAGTATGTTTCTCCATCACTGTGAAAGGCTATGTGAACTAGAGAGAGATAAAGATATACAAAGAGTTAAAGAAAAGAGAAATATCATATCTCGCCCTCCAGTTAAAAGGAACGATTGCACTGAGCTCTCCTCTGATTGACACTCGCCCATGACAGGCTGTGATTTGCTTCTAGGCGGTGCTGGAAATTGAGAAAGCCAGCAAGTCTGAAGACTGTATGCTAATAGAGACACTTTATGATAATTCAGGCCCTGGATGCTAATCATGAAGCTCCATGCAGACGTGACATTTGGTCCCGCTCACAAATATAGGGCAAATATACAAAACAGGACAGTGACACGAATGTCAGCGACTCTGATTAAGTCCCACCACATCAGCCAATGTCAGCGGTGCATCATTCCGGTTTATTTACTGCCAGATCAGAAGAACAAAACATGTTGTCCCTGCAGAGAAGACCAGAACTGCTGGTCCACAGCACATGTTGGGGTAGAAAGACAGTTAGGTGGTTCAAACTGGTTTGAATTGGTTTTACAGGCAAGTTTTAGTTACTCTGGTGTTCTTGCCTGAAAACATGCCTCAAAATCACCAAAGGGAAACCAACTAAAAGCAGCTCAGAGATTTCTATTGGTCAAATGTGATGGTTTTAGACTAATTTTGGGCACCTGACAAGGCTATGTTGGGCAAACCAGCCTAAACTAGCTGGAAATTCATGCTGGTCTTTTTAACAAGATGCCTGCATGGAGTGGGTGGGTGTTTCACTTACTTCTGCAGGTTTATTTTGGTGTTTAGTACAGCATGATGTTGTGCTTAGTCAACAGCTTATGATAGCATGAGCCGAAAATGCTTTTTTGTTATGAGCATTGGCTGGTCATTAGGCTAAAGTCAATCAAGAAACGCTTTAATGCTAAGAAGTTTAAAAAAAAGCAAAATGTCACAGCACAGTAATTATTTTATATTTAGAAGCTGTCCTGAATCACACAAAATGATCTTCAGAGAACACAAAGAAGCTGTAATACTGGAGGAAGGGGGAGGAAATGACCGGTTTTAGAACCGGAAAACAGGAAAAATGGAAATCAGAGGGAATACCTAAATTGTTCACAAGAAAACACACACACACTCCTTACAATTCACCATGCTAATCAGTGTTTCCACATAAATAAATAAATAAATAAATAATATATTAAGCTAGGTAGTTACGTTTTAGCCAAGCGGAAACGCTCTCTCTCGTGAAGCCAACACAGAAGTGACTTAAACTGTAATTCATCAACTGGCCGCTAGAGGCTGGCTGCAAAAGGGAGTCAATCCCATAGACTCCCCATGTTAAAATGCCCAACTAACCCTAACCCTAGCCTGGTTCAAAAAATGATTTTGGTCTATATAGCTAATTTTGCCCTTCATGACAACTGTGAGGGGGGTGAATTTTTTTATAACTCATCCGTTTAAATTATATTAAGCCTTAAAGTTCTGCATAATTAAGGGCGTGGCCACTTCAGTGACAGGTGGATTGCCGCTGCTGTCACCACCGTCGAGCTAGGTGGGCGTGGCTTCAGCAACCAGCTCCCGCCTCTTTGCCCATTTTCGATTATCCGGGAGTGACGCGCGGTGACGCGCTGCCAAGATGGCGACGGCCCGCTCCACCCACTTTGAGCTTCAAAAACGCCAAAAAAATGGATTAAATAAACAATATAATATAATTATTTTTAATTAAACATTTGTATTACTATTATTATTATTATTAATAATAAATCTGAGTGCGTCTCTGTCTGTGTGCATGTGTGTATTATATATATTATAAATAATGTATTTTATTATTAAGATTAAAGAATAATACATTTTAAATATACAGAGACAGAGAGAATAATTCAAAATAAAAATGTACAAAAATACATAAAACAATTAAAGAATAAAATACATTTTGAATTTATTACATATATATTAATATATATATTCAGATAGACAGACAGACAGATAGATAGACAGAGAGATAGATAGAAAACATTTATATATATATAGGTGTGTGTGTGTATGCATTTATATATTTATGTATGTATGTATGTGTGTGTGTGTGTATACACACAAATTCTAAATATATATAAAATTAAACTATATCTATATCTATATATATATATATATATATTTAGAGAGAGAATAAAAAAATAAAAATATATACAAATAAATAAAACGATTAAAGAATTAAATTCTAAATTTGATAGATAGATAGATAGATAGATAGATAACAATAAAAAATAATATAGTTTTAATATACTGTATAATATATATACACACCACAATAATAATCCATTCTAAATATATATAATAATAAATTCTATAGAATAAAATTAAGAATAAAAATATACAAATAAATAAAACAAACAAAACAAAGATTAAAGAATTAAACAAATTCTAAATTGAATACATATATTAATATATAAGATAGATTGATCCATCCACAACACCCTATAAGGAATGATCTTGCAGTATGGATAATATGATCTTCTGCACACAGGGTTTTAACAGCAATCTACTGGACTTTAGCAGTAAAGGAGAAAAAACACTGACTTTTGAGACACACTCACTACCAGAGGAATAGGAACAATAGTTAGTTATGATGAATTCTGTAGAAAAGGAGAAATGTCACATTCTGACACTCAACACCAAATTAAAATGCTAAAAATATTACATGATGTTCTTGCCTTGTTCTCGCTCACTCCGCAATCAACGGAAAGCCGTGGTGAGCCTCTCGGCACAAATGTTCTCATAAAGACAGCTGACACATTCAGAAGCGCAGTCTAATATTTCATGTTAACATTTCAACTCTGCCGCTGAGATAAAGGCTGCTAAATCAAGCATATTATTAGCTGCTGTACTTTATTACTTCCTTTATTAATGATTTAAGAGCTGATTAGCATGTTCCTTTTAAATGCTATAATTATTTCTCGGGCTTATGCAAATATCCATTCTGTTGACTAAGATTAAAGTTAAAGATGTGAAAGTTTCTCCGTTTCCTGACATTTCTGTATAATATACTTTTCTGACTTGACGTTAAATTATTTTTTTCTCAAATCTTAGCTTTGTGCTTCACAACCTGGTTTTGTTTTTTTTGTAGCACGTGCAACCTTAGAACCAAGACAGCGTGAAAAGGCAATACTTTATGTTACTATTGATTACATTTATTTCTCTCTTTTTCCCCTTTCTTCCATGCTAATTTCAAAAGTTTTCATTTTGATGAAAGATGATGAATTGTGCTCAATAAATCCACGCACATTTATTAAGAAAGTACATTACATGTGGTTGATAAATAAATATATAGAATTACAAAAAAAATAAAAATAAAAAAGACTACTACTTTTAATACTATTCATGAATAATTTAAATATCATTGCCCGTTATTTCATAAAAGATTGGGTTTTTTAAAAAGTGTGATAGATTGTGCACAACAATAAAACCTTGGACATTGATTTAAAAAAAGCACATCAGATGTGGTTAAAAATAAAAAATAAAATACAATAAAAATACTGAATTACAAAAATAATAAGGCTACGACTTTTACTACTATTTATCTGCTAAATGAATAACTGTAAATTTTACTGCACACATTATTTGAAGAAAGATTATGATTTTTTTAAAATATGTTATAAGTGAATTGTGCACAATAAAACCTAAGGCATTCCTTAAAGTACATAAAAAAACTAAATAAATAAATAAACATTCAATTACAAAAATAGCAAAACTACTACCTTTACCATTTACCTGCAAAATTGGTTACTTTAAATGTTATTTTGCCTGTTATTTGATGAATGATTAGATTTTTATTAAATGTGTTGAGTTGTGCACAATAAAACCTTGGACATTCATTTAAAAAGTAGTGTGGTTCAATGGAAAAAAATATTTAATTAATTGTATTATAAAATAAAAAATTTTAATTATTATTTAAAGGCAAAATATGTAAGATTTTTTTATTAAAATATCCAAAAACCGCCTCGTTTCGCTTCGACGGCTTTCAGCCTCACCCTGCTTCATTCTACTACGTTAATAAATCATTAACTCATCCATGAACATGATTTCTGCCCGAGCCCCGTCGGATTGCATCGGCTGTGGGGATGAAGACCCAACTCCCATAATTCCACACTCAGTCACGGCATCATCAAACTACGCCTTTGTCTATTTGTTTATTTTGAATATGCGCCCTCTAGCGACGAAAATTACATATTGTGCCTTTAAAAAAAATAGTAAATTTATTATTGAATTAATGAATGTTATTGTGCACATTATTAAAAAGGCTTTATAATCAAAATGTAGTAGCTTACAATTGCTTTTCTTTTTAGCTGACTTCACGATCGCCTCTTCCTTTTCAACTCCTCGAATCCAACTGTTAAATGCATAAAATCCCACGGACATATTGAGTCTGCATTACATTGCATATTCATCCAACGCATTAGCCTTATGAAATAAACCAAAACTCTGCACGTAAAACGTGAACTGGTATTTTCAGACTGCTGGGGAATCCCACTCCACTTCAACTGTCTGAGATCAAGAGCAGAAACTCACACAAATCACCATTCATCTTCCCCAACAACTCAACTATCAGATGTATAGTGTTCTCAGAACTAAACCCAACAACACCTCGTCTTCCACACGCATATTTCTCAGATCCGCCCTCGTCCACAAAACAACGCGATGCGCAGAGAACAAGGAAGAGCATGAATCTGGGAAAAGCAAAACGCCGACGGAAAGAACAAATGTGTCTGGGCTTCGTCTCGAGTTTCCTTCTCCTACAGAGCAGCACAATCAGCCCAAAGAAAAAACATTATATGATCACCAGCCCGAAATAAACAATCACAGCATGCAGATTAACAGCAGTGATTCATTATACAAATTTACCCAACTATAACAACGTTTACTTGAGAACCTCAAAAATAAAAAAAGGATTCATTATTGCTTGTAAAACTCAAGGTCAGTTTGATTGTATGACCATAAAGTGAAGGTAATGGCAATAAGATGTTGCTAGAATACATATGACAACATATAGACACTAATAATCAACATTTTCACTGATTATCACCATTGAAGGCACTTTCGGTGGACACTGTCAGAACTTCATCAGCTGCTTAGATTCATTGCAATCGCAAATAATCAGCCAACACTTAGCAATCAAAAACTGATGATTTTTCCCTAAGACATAAGAAATCACATGATTCTTGAATTCATCACAAATGAAAAAACTGTAGAGGGTGCACTGGGTTTCTTTGTTATCACTAAACACTAAAGCCGTGACATGATGTGTAGTTTTGAAACCTTTGCAATCATTTGTTTTGAACCGGTGATTCACAGCACGTCACATGATTTCAATAAATGATTCTTTGTTACATCATACGTTTCAAAATTTCAATTGCTTTCTCTATAAATCTGTATTTGTGGACATTTTTAATGACACATTAGTGTAATAAAAAGGCTGCAGAGTTGCAGTTAATAATCTCTTACTGGCCTGATGAACCAAACTTCAGCCCTACATATTAATAAAATTACATAAATGATATAGATACTTCATATTGATTGGAATTAGATAATATGTTGATTGCGTTTAATAGACAATGCTTTCAATAAAACATTTACAATTGGTTCGAAAGCAATTGGTTTGGTTGGTTCAAAGTTCCAGAGTTCATTCAAATCTGAGGTACAATCTTTTAGATAAACAAACAAGGCTCATAGACTAGTGTCACATCATGCTGCTATGGATATGAAAACAACAAAAAGAGGATATTATCCTACCAGAGCAACATGCCACTTGTGAAACAATGAATGAGGTAAATCACATCACTCAACATGGCTGCTAAAGAACAGGAAGTCACTTTTTTTTATTACACCTGCATGAGTTTTCAAAACGGCCACTGGGTGAATGGACTTCCTGTGCTCACTAATTACAAACACTACATTACCCATAATGCAGCACAGCAGGATCAAGTCTGGCTGCCTTCAAGTTCACTTGGGTATTTACACATTTTTTTCCTCTCTCTTTTTATTTCTCAGGAAATACAGGAAGCTTTTGCTATAAATGAAAGGTAAATGTTGTGTAGTTCATGCTTTATGTATAATTTAACACGCTTGCACTGGTGCAAAAGGTTTTTGCAACACAAGCCTATGAATCCAAATGAAAACTGCATTTTCTGGCTTCATTGCTATCTTTAAAAAACAATGTACAACATGCATTGAAAATAATGAAATCTGGTGGCGTTCATGTTCATTTATGTTTTAAATACACAAAAAAAAAAAGTAACTTTTGATGCATTGTTGCAGTTACTAACATGGTAAAGTTTTTTGTTGCCGTTTAAGAAATTATTTGTTGTTGTTAAGAAATTGAAAGAAATTGTTGTTGGTTTAAGTTTCCTGCCTTATATTTTATTGCTATTTTACTGTCTTTTGTTTTATTTATTTATTTTCAGTAAATATATTTTATGTTTTCATTTCTTTTTTGTTGTTGTTTCAGTCTTTCAATATTCTTTCCTCTTTTGGACGGCCATAGGAATGCTATGGTGGATTTTTCTTCTGCTAAGAGGCTAATGGGAACACAAAAATGATGTTTGTTGTAGTTTCTGTTCACCACTATCCAAATTTACCCAACTTTGACAACTTTTACTTGTTAGAACCTCAAAAATGTGGGGAAAAAAAGGATCCACTGTTGTTTGGAAAAAGTTTTTTTTCTTCTTCTTTGGAGTCATTTTCCAAGAAAACATGATTCCAGTCTTTCTACTTCATGTTGTTCATGTTTATTTCAACATGTTACCTATTGGTGAAATTTACTAACAATTTCTGTTTTTATGCCAGATATTTAAGGCATTATGGCTTTGAATTCTGGCAGTTTTTTGGTTTGGCTTGACAAAGCAGGTTGGAAATAAACGGTGTAAGAAGGTGAACCTCCGAGAGTAGATTTACGCAATCTTGGACTGAAGAAAGACACGAGCAGTGACAGATCTTACCGTACAGATAACACCTGCCCTCTTCTGCTACAGGTGTGCTGGCAAACTGTCGAGTCATGAACAGAAGCTGGAGATAAAGATGACATCTGGAATCAGCTGAAGCTGTCAGGCTTCATGTCTCCATCCTCCCCTGAGGGAGGACAAGAAGATGAGTGTCACCAATCATCACTCCTTCAACATCCTGACCATCATCTTCCTCGTTCTGTCTACTACAGGTAAGACGACGTGGGCAGATGGTCATTATATACATGCTGTCTGAATTCTGCTGATAGAAGCAAACAGAGAAACCCTTAGAAATATCAAAAATATCAAAAACTGACAGTTCAAAAGCATATGGATATTTCTTAAACTATAGGTATTTTTGGGCCTGTGAAGAATTAGAAATTAAGGAATTTATTGATCATACTGTAAATATGCACAAATATAATATTTGTCCAAATTTTTTGATTATTTTAAATTATTTGATAATATATACATTTATTCACTTAATTTTATTAAAAAAATTTCAAAATATATTTAATATGATTTTTACTGTAGGTGCAAATTGACAGTTATAATTTGTGCAAAAATTATTATTTTTTTTATTGAATCATAGTAAATATTCAAATTTTAATTTTTATTTGTGTTGATTGTAATTAAAAAATATACTACTTAACATTTTTATATGGGAAAGGGCATGATTAAATACATGCTACAGCGAGAATAAAAGTTACGCCTTATTTCTTTGCGTGAACATTTGCATAACATCAACGTTATGCAAATCTTCCCACATAGTGACGTAGGTATGTGGGGGCGTGTTAGAACGAGCCGTTTTAGGTAGGCGTGGCTGACTCTTAACTTTTATAAAGAATATCTCTTTGGATTTGAGACTTTAGTCTTTGCAACTTTACAGATCTTCTTTATGCACCAAGAGCTTGTAACACAAGCTACTATTTAATACTTCCTTTTTAAAGGAAAGATTTAAATCACATCATATGACCCCTTTAAGAGACTACAACAAAGTTGAGTTGCAATTTTTTTTATTTTTTACTTTTGGATAACTTTATTTAATAATATATTAATTTATTACATTTAAAATTTAATAAGAGCATTTAACTTTATTAGGTGCAAACTGGCAGATGATTTTAACATTAAATTATTAAACATTAAATCATTTCTAAATTAAATTGCACAGTAAATATCAACATTTTATTATATATTATATATTTGGTTTGAGTTGGTTTAAATGTTTATGTACTGTACTGTAAATAGTACATATATTACTTTTACAGTTCTGGATCATTTTAAATTATTGGATAATATTTTCATTTATGTAATTTTAAATTAATTTTAAATTTAATTTATTAGGAAAATTGACAGTCATAATTTGTGCAAACAAAATTATTTAAAATGAACAAATCAAAATAAAATTGGAATATTTACTGTGATTTACCTGAAAAATATATAATTGTATATATAATATAATATAATAATATATATATATATATATATAATTTTTTTTCTTAAATTTAATTCTTATTATAGTTTTTAAAATGTAGTAATTCATATTTTTACTATGGGAAAAAGGGGTAAAACATTCAACAGGAAAACTAAATGATAAAGACATATTTCAAGACAGATTTAAAGTGACCACAACAGAGTTGAAACCCATTTGTTTCAATAAAAATCAACCCGTGGGACATAAAGGTGCCTGTAGATGAAGAAACATCCTCTAATCAGATTTACTGCTCTCATATGGTCTTTCTTTTCTTAGAATCTCTGAGCTGTCCAATTTGTTTCTTCCATTGTCCATCTGTGTCTCACTGGGAGTTCCTGCCTCCGCTGGGAGACTGAAGCTTCCATAACATTGATCGGGTGTGAGATTGTGTGAGATTACAGGTCATAAAGCTGGATCAAATCGAAAAACCTCTTTAATTATTAAAGACAAGCGTGAGTCATTCACTCTGCAGCAGAATTTAAAGCCTTGGACAGCAAGGAGAAAATCATCACGAAACAAACAACCATGGTGTCACGAGTCTTTAGATATGCAGCATGGTGAATACTACAAAATATCATTGAAAATATCATATATTTCATTACATTTTAAAACCATGCATATGCACAAATATACATGGATCAAAGACAAGACATCCTGTAATCCTTAAAAGTCTTTTAATGCCATCTAATTATTCTGGTTCTAAATATGCCGGATTTATATTTTGCATATTTTTTGTTATATGAACTATTGCTACTCTGAATGACTTCTTTTCTGTAAATCATGGTAAAAATCCATGATATGCATTTTTTTGTGTGGATTTTATGTGTGTGTGTGTGTGTGTAGGTCTTCACTAGAACATCACTACATTCACTAGAAGTGTTAGCTTACTTTAAGTCCGTAAGGACAGATTTATGACATGCTTATAATATGAAGTGAATTTTAATACAAAGTGAAATATAATGTTTATTGTTTTTCACTTTGTATTTAACATATTGTTGCTATGGTTACCTCCTCAGGCGAACATGACTTATGTTTGCAAGCATTTATTTGGCGTCAGGCTAAAATATGAGTTCTTATAACTTGCAATCAAATGTTGATTACTAAAACATTGTTTGGAAATGTTCATTATGTAATACATAGAAACTGTTTAGTACTTGTGCTTCTTAAGACTCCCGGCTCTTTGTGTTGACTTCCTTTGGTGGGGTTCAAGATTTAATGAAACCACCTCAAAAAAACATCATAATTTGCACCCTGTCTAAATGAGTTTTGAAGCTCTCTAGTTACTTTTCTCCTTCTGTCTAATTAAACAAATCAGGTTGAGTCTGAAAGACATAGAAACTCAAGCTAAAGTACATTTTCATGTACGTCTTGTAAGTCTTCATGAAGAAGTGCAGATTTATCATAAAGAAATGAAGGTTTTGTTTAGTATGTCTGCACCACCAAGCTATTTAGGCTGAAACTCTCAGTGATTGAGATTCAAAACAAGTACATGTGGTGCTGCAGCAAGAAAAGTAGTCTTTCTTATGCAACGTCTGTGAGCGGTTGTGTCTGCTGGTTCTGTGTGAGTTGTTCAGGGTGAATCGTGTCAACATGGGTTAGTCGCTCAGACCTCGCTGTCACTCTCTGTTTTGAAGAAGCAGAACTATGACTGTCATATATTAAAAACAAGCCTTGTAGCATTGCTTTTGTGCTGTGCTCAAATCAGTGAGAAAATTATCCCGAGCACATTTTTATGCTTCAGAATACCATCCAGTTTCTGAGAGGTCCACTAAATGTGGTGAGGGTCATTAAATCAGGGTGAATTATAACTGAAATTCACTAATATGCATCTCTTATTAATTAAAAGACTTGGCTAAAGATCAGCCGTTTGAAAATGAGCTGCTGAACTGCATGCAACAAAACATGTTAAGCTGTGGCTTAATGACATTTATGACATTTATTACATATGATTTTATATATACAATTCATTTTATTCCTATTGTATTATTATATTATTAGTTTATATTTAATATTATTATATTATATCTATTTAGTTTCTTTAATATTAATTTATATCTTATATTTGCAATTCATTTTACTTCCACAATATTACATGTTTTATATATTATATTATGATATTTTGTTATATTGTAATCCTTATATATTTAATATTAACTTTAATATGACTATCTTATATTTGCAATTCATTTCACTTCTATACTATGACATATTATTATTAATATATATCTTTAATATGACATTTATTATTTCTATTATATGTCTATTATATATATTATATTATATTATAATAATTTTATTTCTATTATATTATATTAATTATGATATTTTATTATATTGTGATCCTTATATCATCTATTTAATATTATCTTTAATATGACTTTATATCTTACATTTGCAATTCATTTTACTTCCACAATATTATTACATCTTTAATATGACATTTATTACATATGAATTTTATTTACAATTCATTTAACTTCTATTATATATTATATTATGATATCTTATTATATTGTAATCGTTATTTTATCTGTTTAATATCATCTTTAATATGACTTTATATCTTATATTTGCAATTAATTTCTCTTCTGTACTATGGCATTTATATTATATTATATTATATTATATTATATTATACTATATTGTAGTGGTGTGCACTGATAAATTGTTTACAATAAGACACAATAAGAGAACATGCATTCAGAAAGTAAATAGGGTAAAAAAATAAAAAAGACTAGATAAGTTTACAATCTCATATCACCAGTGTTGCCAAGTCCGCAGTTTTCCCGCGGAATAGGGCTACTTTAACAACCTCGAAAAAGTAAAACTACTTTTGTTGCAACCTCGAAACGCGATTAGGCATTAACCAAAAATGATTTCGGCTAGTTTTGTGTAGCAATTGGGTGGGTTTTGTTGTGTAAACCTGGCAACCCTGCAAATAATGCTCACTGTCCTGTCTATGACTGTCTTTCCGCACAGCTCTCTCTGCTCACTTTCGGGTGTGTGAGCCTTACACTGATCACAAGGGGCGCTACCACTTTGGATTCCACTGTCCTCGTCTCTCGGACAACAAGACGTACATGTTCTGCTGTCACCATAACAACACGGCCTTCAAGTACTGCTGCAACGAGACCGAGTTTCAAACAGTCATGCAGGTCAACCTGACCACATCTCCAGACGGCTACGCTCACAAGTGAGTCTCCTACCTTCAACTACAAACACGGAGCTGACTCGAGATCCTTATACCAGAGAAAAGCTGCACGAAGTCGTTTCTATCTTAGGATTCAATACAGTGATCCTGGAGTTTATATTGACACTAACATCCTGGTTGCAACAGCACACACACAAATTTTTCCTCAACAAGTGTGTCCAGACAAGTAAAGGGTTATAGACAATGTGAGTAGTATAGTATATGGCTGGTCATGTGATCTCAACATGGTACTATAAAAAAAAATACTAAGAAAAGTCCAACATAATTTGATGGTTCTGATATGCTGTAGCGTTACTATTACATGATATATAACACATAATGTACAAAACGACCATCATATTTGTAGTTATTATTCATCATGTACCTAGGTACATACTGTAGATATCAGTTAGCTTCTCTTTTTTTATAGTCTCAAATGGAATAATTTATCATAGTATTGTTTTTTGATCTTTGGATAACGTTGCGTCATATATGCAACCGTATACAACTCACAAATACGTTTTGGCAGTTTTATGTCACCAGTTTACAATTATTATTATTTTTATTATTATATCAAATATAAAACAACCAATAATTCATAATATTGGCAATTCAATACATCACAATAGCCTAATTAAATTAATATATAAAATAATAATATTATATTAGTCATTCAAATATTTATAACTATATATTTATAAATATTGACAAATATTTATAATATATGTTTCCTGTTTTTAGTTTTAATATAAAATATTATCAAAACTATATACAAATTTAGATTTTATTTTTTAAAAGACTAAATTTAAATTGTCATTAACCAAAAATAATAAACATATTCAAACTACAATTCATAATACACTTTGATGAATCATATTTAAATATTTAAAATATTTTGGGTAAATATAAAATAAGTATTAATTGTAAAAAAATGTATATCTTTGTAAAAAAAGACAATGTATTTACCGTTTATTAATTAATAAATTTATTTATGCATGCATGCATTTTCATGGCTCCAGAGCACCAGATATTTCAGAAATACTGTTTAAATGAATAAATATTAATTTGAGTTTAAATTACAAAGTAACAAAGAGATTAAAAATAGAGCAGCTGTGTATTGCAAGGTCGTCATTATGCATAACTGACATCAGAATAATGCTAATGACCACTCAAAATCAAGTATTCCAGAGCTCTGCGATAATATTGGTTCATATTTTTTAGCAACAGAAACATTTTTTCACAGGTGAAAGATTTTTTGACAGATCATAAAAGCTAAATCTGTTTTTTGCCCAGAGGTCACACCTGTTCTGTTTACTTTTTGACGCTATGAAATGCTTCCCTTCTCATCAAATATGAACTGAAAATACTGACTGCTCTCAGATCAGGGTAACAGCCTCACACTCATGACAGCTAATGATGTGGAAATGTCTGAGGCCGCGGTGTGCTGCTGCGCTCTCAAGCAGGATGAAGTTGCTGAAAGGGCGGCCGTCCTGGTAGGAAGCCATTTCGTTCTCATCTGTGGTCAGCAGGATGTAGCCAGTGATATTTACTGATGGCCTGAGGTTAAACCACCCTCAGAAGCAGCCGAGAGGACAGGAACCCACATCTTTGGAAGCTTTGGCATATAAAGGCATATCTAGTGCACCTGCCCCTTTTGCCCTTGATGCCCAAAGTGCCCTTTTGCCAAGGCAATTAATTTTTTTGTAATTAAACGCCCTTTTGTGAAGGTCTGCCCAATCTAACTATTAGTAAAATTAATGAATAATAATTTATCCATAAATAAAATTATCCACATGATGACCTTACACCTGACGATCTGATCTGGGATGACTAGCCCTCACATTCAGACACCTTTAGTAATTTAGCGCGCTGCTGCCAGGATGCCTTCAATAACGTCCGTGGCTGCCGGTGAGTGGAGATCTCAGTGGAGCGGTGTGCTTGTTTACTTATATTATTAAATTATTATTATTTCACAAGAATGACAGGAAGAGAGCATGCACAGCTGTTGTTTATATTGCTGTGTGTAGCCTGTGGAAATAACGTTAGCTGCAGCAAGGGGCTGTAATATTTTTGTTCAATATTTTTCTAATGACAATTTTATGATTGGTTTATAAAGGCTACTACAAACACATTTTTTCCCATTTTTATCACAGAATAAGGCAGAAAATATATTTTATAGTTTCTATAGTAAATGATATGTAGCTACTGCATTATTCATATAGTTTATTTATTACCTGGAGATAACTTGAAAAACACACACAAACCATATATATTCGCAGTCGTGTGTTTATTGTCTTCATGTCATCAGTAAAAACGTTTCTGCTTTTTATTCCGCTCAGCTACAGCCATAGCCTGATGTTTTTGTCCATATTAGGGGTTTCCTGCACGTCATAAGTTATTTCTTCTATGAGTCTGTTTTAAATTTTCTGGGCGAGAGCGCTCTCTGGCTTCGAGTATGAATGAAACATGCACTCCTTATATTCACATCTCATTTTGGATAGGAATAAAACGTCAGGTCATGCATAGACTATTGATATTGTCTCTTTGAATATAAATCCAGATTTAAATCTAGAAACCTCTAAGTTAACACACCTGCCCGGATAAAATGCAGGGGACGAATTTACATTTTACTAAAATGAAATATTTATTAAATATTAAAAATGCAGCTAAAGTAGTTCTACACAGCAGTATAAACAAAGGTGCCTGTTCTCTTTCGTTCTTGCTGTTTGATTGGGAAAAGTTTAAAGGGCGTCGAGGGATCTTGTCTTTTTATGTTATCTAAAAACTATTCATATGTTGAACTGTTAGGCCTATTATTACAGTATTTATTAAAAAACCTAGAGTGCATTAAAATAATTATCATAGCACTGATAAAACTGATTTTCTCATCCTACGAATTATACTTATCAATCCTATTTTTATTATCATTATCATTAAAAAAATGAATAAATTCAGGATTAATATAGAATTCTATTTTAAATAAGACAGATTTGTGTTTCTTTTTCAAAACTGCGTCACGGCATTTGCTGCTGTATCAGGAAGCATCCGTTTCGATAGACGTCCATGTTCAATGTGCCCCTTTTATACTTTGAGCACCTGCCCCTCTGCACGGCCCTGTCACCAACCCATGATAAGTGTCTGTGATTATGGCCCAGAATCACAGAATTTGTTAATAATGTTATGGTCTGTCAGCTGCGCAAAGTTAGTGTCTGATATATATGTGAATAATATTTGAAATATCAAAATGTTGTTTAAAGTTGGAATAAATAAACAGGAGATTTTAGAATTTTATCTTTGATATATTTAACTTGTTTTAGAAGGGCCACAGGTATATTTTTGTATATTATCAGCAGGGCTTGACATTAACACCCACCAACCCACCAAATGCGGGTGGATTTCAGCTGTGGCGGGTAACACGGTCACTCCCACAAGCCACTTTGGCGGGTTAAATTTGTAACAGAGCTCGACATTAATGCTTGTCATGGGACAAGTGGATTTTTTTGAAGGGGCAAGTGAAAGAGAATTTTACTTGCCCGACTGGACAAGTAAATGACTAAATCATCTAATTAGGGAAGCACTGAACTTTCAGCGAGAATTATTCTGATTTTATTACTTTTGGTGTAAATGGCGGTTGTATTGACAGTAACAAGGTCGCGCCAGTTGAGGCTCGCACAGCCTACAGGTGAGAGAGAATCTCGTGGAGAAAATAAATGAACACAAATGCACACAGGATAAACATACTGCGGGAAAAATGTAGTTTTTATATTTATAACATATTGCCTAGTTAAGAAACAGGACACGACCAAGTGCAGTTTTCCTTGAAAACCATGACTGCAAATTTGACAATGAATTTTATAAAGGAGTTCAAACAAGTAGCCTAGTTAATATACATTTTAGTACAATATTGTCAGTGTTTTTGCTCGATTTGGTTAACGAAAAAGATCACAGCAGAACATTCTCGCATCTCTGAGCAACACAGCGGTGTTTACTGAATGATTCACGTTTTTGAATTAATCATTTGAGTCAATGATTCAGTGGTCCATTCATTCTTGAATGCAGGGGCGCAGCAGCCATTTTACAAGTGGGGGAGGAGCTGTCAGGTGATGTGACCCTCAAAGGCAAACAAATTATGTACATAATGTACAAAGTAAGTACATTAATGTTCATATAATACATTCTAAATAGAATACCAATTGACATGTTAGAGCACTAGTGGCAATTTTGGGAACATGCCATTTGTCACGTTGCATGATCGCATCGCTCACATCCAGTGTAGATGCGACATTTCAGTAGGTTAAATCATAACATGGAAATTTGATCGCTTGATTCGTGTTATCGCGACATAACATATTTACAGTGTGTGTTTGAAAAAAGGAGGTAATCGTCCTCTGCTTTGTTCTGGGGTGCATTTTACCCCAAACTGCCAAAGAGCAATATGGGCGGAAATATTGGCGGTGGGTCAAAAAAAGTGTGGGGGACAGAATCACCTGTTTCTGACGTCCACCGAGGCTGCTACGCCCCTGCTTGAATGAATCAGCCATCTGAATGAATCGTTCGAAGACAGTCACTTGTTGCCACCTACTGGTGGTTTACTTTTATATTTAGAAGTAGCTTATCTTTGCATTTTTCCCAACATTTCATATTTGTATATTTAAAAAAAAAAAAAAAGATTTTAAACACCAAGCTTATAACATTATTTATGCTGTTGTAATTTTGCAATGTAAATGCATTCATGCTACATTTCAGCTTCATTAATCTGTGTGTAAATGCATCTAAATGCCCCTTCAGCTGCTTCCATTTCCTCTGCAGTGGAAAGATCGGTTTTGTTAATACTGATTTCATTTGATTGGTAACAGCCATATATAGTGTCTTATTATATTAAGTGAAATTATAAATTTTTGATATGGGATATGAATTTAATATGAAATATGAAGAACGCATTTAACAAGGTTAGGGGAAAATGCCCTTTAAATAGGCACACACACAAAAAAAAAAGACCTGGAAATCAATTTAAAGAAATTTTAGTATGCAGTAACTTTAGTCATATAAAAGTCATATAAAATTGTGGCCAGTGGAAATGCTGAGTGGCTAGTAATTTTGGAAAACCACTAGCCACAGTGGCTGGTAAGCAAAAAAGTTAATGTCAAGCCCTGATTAGCAGAAATATTAGATAAATAATTTCACACAAATAGTGACACAATGCCCTGCACTTCTGTTTGCCACAGAAAAAGTAAAACATTTAAATAAAATGTATTTGTTATGTAGACATTAGTCGTAGTAGTAGTATAGTAGTAGTCAATCTATAATTCATAATATTTTTGGCATACATTTTGCATCATATGAAGCAAGCCAGTCACCTATGATGTTCCTCCTAAATCCATTTTGGCAGTAGTTTGTCACCAGTATTATTATTATTATTATTATACATTAAATATTAAAATCTATAATGCATAATATTCACAATTCAATAAATCATAAGAGCCTAATAAATGTAATTTAATATTTAATGTAATATTAATTTAACCATTTTAATATTTTATATAAATATTTTCATTTTAAAATACTGTTACCATTTTTGTGGCAAACATTTTGCATCATATGAGACAAAGCCAGTCACTTTACAAAAACTTTGTGACCCACTTTGCTTTTTGTCCTCATAAATCTCTTTCGGCAGTAGTATGTCTCCAGATATTTCTGGAGTTGTAGCAATGAAAAAAATGATATTTTCCTAGATAAACATCTGATCAATTTTCCTCTTAATCAAAGTTGACTTTGCCTTAGCAGACCGTTTGAAACTCTTTGATTTTTGTCACATCACACAAACAAGTGAGGGTCCTTTTATTGCATGTATTACATTGCAATTTGTTTAAAACTAGTCAGTAATTCAGCTTCAAGTACTCGCCAAATCCAGTTTCACTCCCGTACTGTTGGACTCTGGGTACCAGCATCAAAGAGATCTGATATCACACACACATGACATCTGTTCCCCTTTGCTCTCAGCTCTAATAACACCATACATTATCGAGACCTCAATATTGTCCTTGTCAGTTGTGGCCTTGTCTGACAGCACAAGGCCTGTGCTTCATCAAAAAGTGAAAGTTTTGCTTTTACTGCAGTTTTCTTTCAGTCTGGGCAGGGATTTATACTCAGAAGGAACTGTAAAATGGTTTATTAACACTAAATGCCTCATATAATGCTAATGAAGTTTGAATTTATTGAAGTACTTCAGCTTTTATAAGACCACTAATACTGCTAAAGAGTTTCCATCCACTTTGCAATGTTTTTTGATTCTGTATATCATAAAAACATTTGTTTATGGCCACATAAAATGTTAAGTGCATCTTATTCGTCCCTGTTTTCTCTGTCGCAGCAATTACTCTGCATTAATCGGCGTGTGGATCTACGGATTCTTCGTCATGGTGCTGTTAGCGCTTGATTTTCTGTATTACTCGGCCATGAACTATGAGGTGTGCCGGGTTTATCTGGAGAAGTGCGGGTTGGGCGGCCGCTGGCTGAAACAGGCCCGTGGTCAGTGGCACGGTGACGGACAGGAGGAGAGGGACGGACTGCCCGCTCAACACACAGCTCCGTCAGAACTTCAAGGGCAACATCATGAACACAGCTGCAGTCAGATCAGACACAGCCTGATGGGAGACACACAGAGCCCGGCACAGACCGCACACAACACCACAACAGCCTGGTGAGTGAACCGCAAACCACACAGAAACATACTGAGTGCATCTTAAAGGAACATTTCTGGGTTTAGTAAAAGTTAAGCCCATTCAGAAGTACATGTGGCTCAGTGTTGATTACCGAGAAAGTCATTTCCACTTTATCCCAAATGTTTTTGAGGCAAGAATGTGGGCAACAGTGAGACACAATTTTAAAATCCAGAATGCATTTTAAAATCCACATTGACTTAAACTACATTATCGCGGGGTATTTAATGAAAATGCAATTGAAACGTCTTAAGTGTAAGTGTCAATGCATTTAAGAAAAATAAAAGACATTTAAAATCACCATTTTGCTACCCTTTTGCTGCACATTTGGCTCAGAATGCATTTTGAAATTCACACTGCATTTTGCTACAATTATCACGCGGTATCACGATGAAAATGTAATCTCAAGTGTCCTACCCGTAAGTCTAAATGCATTTAGGAAAAATGGCATTTAAATGATAATTTTGCTACAGTTTTTGCTTGGACATGTTAAACATCTAATCAATTTGGGTAATACAATTTTATTTTAATTTTGCAGCTTATAAATCATTTAAACTGACACGTCTACACCAGACGCGAGCGGCGTGGCGCGATGCGACGCGTCAAAATACTATAGAACCCATTATAATCAGTGATGCTGTTTACACTGGATGCGGCGCGACATGACAAATCCCCGACAGTAAACTGATGCATCGTTTTGTTTATGACATACTGACACAAAGTTAAAATGATTTGCAACGGTCGCTTTGTAGCATCCAGTGTAGACTAGACTGTTGCGGCGCGACATGACATCTATCGTGTCCGGTGTAGACACCGTGTGACGGTAATCAAAAACAACCCATAAACAGCGCAGGAAGGTTATTCCTGACAGGATACCATTCGGTAACACAAACTTATTGTGATCATCATGATATTATCTGTAAGAAAGATGCACTGAAGTGGAGAGAATAGTCACGCAAGCAGAGAAAATCTAGCGTCGCATTAGTTCTGGCAGGTCACGTTAGTCAAGCTCGCATCAGTCAGGGAGTTCTTGCCCAGAACGGAACCATACTGCCAATCCAAACTGTAATTGTCAATCATCTTTGACGATAGTGGTCCTGTCAGAAATACAGTACCAGACAGAACAAATTCATTGAGAATGTAAGTGTGAGAATAGAAATGTATGTATGCAAAAGGAAAATGTAAGTGTGTGAGAATATAAATATATGTATGCGAAAGGAAAATGTAAGTGTGTGAGAATAGAAATGTATGTATGCAAAAGGAAAATGTAAGTGTGTGAGAATAGAAATGTATTTATGCAAAAGGAGAATGTAAGTGTGTGAGAATAGAAATATATGTATGCAAAAGGAAAATGTAAGTGTGTGAGAATATAAATATATGTATGCGAAAGGAAAATGTAAGTGTGTGTGAATAGAAATGTATGTATGCGAAAGGAGAATGTAAGTGTGTGAGAGCGCCAGAATGAATTATGACTTGTACGGCCCCTCATAGTAAAGTGTGATGTAAATGCTACTAAAGTGGAGGTTTCTGGCTCAGTGCATGAGAAAAAAAAAATGAGAAAGTTGCCTTTAAAAAAAGCTATTGTAATTGAAATCTACAGATGCACATAGATAAAGTTTAATAAAATAAATACTTAAATGTGTATTTTGAATATTTTATTTCCACTAGTCTGAGAGAAGATAAGTTATGGAAGCAAAATAACGAAATATCTCAAAATTTACCAATGCATGCAAAAACAATGGTTTTCCCTGTAGTGGCTTGCCTTAAATTGCCCAAAAATGTGGCTCCATTCACCTCATTGTAACCTCCAATTTTGCTTTTCCTTACAGAAAACGAGGGACAAGTCAAAAATTATTATCGTGGATTGAGGTTAAATTGTACTGAACCTGGAATATTTTAAGCACACACTCTTTCTAAACACACACACACACACACACACACACTAGAGGAGTTTACTCACACTGACGGGTGTATATCCTCTCAGGGGATGCAGCGCGGTTACACATAATTGGCCATGAACCAGATGCATCATCATCATCCCGAGCTGCAGATCCAACGCTTTAAAAATACCTTTTTCTACACAAACACCAGATCCGTTTGCTAGCAGAACTAGGTCACAATCAAGAATCGTTTTTCTGTTGCTAGAGTGCTGTCCTTGATTCTGACATATACAGGTCAAAAACGTTAAAAAGTAAACAAAACTTCACTACAAACTCTTAAAATATATATAATAAAGTGCCTCTTTCGTTGAGGAAACTTCAAGTCACAAGGTTTTGTCTAGATCCTATGAGTGTGATTTTTACAGTTGTTTTCAATTTATTGTAAATGACGAAGTAGAACTTTGAGTCAGATTAACTGATCTGTTAACATACTCATTTGCATATTTATCATCATTTACTGTATCACTTCAATAATAGCATTTGCTGTTCAACATTAACAGTTTCTTTCAGATGCTGCTACACAGTAAGTGAAAGATCATGAATATTTAACGAGCACATTCTATTGTTTTCTATCATTTTATAATATGACAGTCACAATACAATATTCAGGTTTAAATTCTGGTTAAGAAAAATTTTACACTGCAAAAAATTTTTTTCTTGTTTCGTATTTTCATCTTGTTTTTCAGAACAAATATCAAATCATTGGTCATTGATTTCTATTTATGTGGTTGTGCTGAGGGGCCCCGCCCACAGCGAAATCTCATTGGTCAAATATACTCAGTCCATATAGCTGTATTGTCTTCAGATATGTTCTGATTGGCTGAGGTTTGGTTGGTTTGTGCAGCATTTTTGCTTTCAGTGGAGACCGAGTGAAAAAAAGTTCTTGTATTTTTGTCATTTTCTAATTCAAATATCAAGACATTCTTAAATCAATGTGGCATACATTTACTTGAGAAGCAAAATTCATAAATCAAATGTTATTTTCTGAAGAAAAAAAAAATCACAAGTATGTTTATACTTAAAAACAGAAAAAAATATTTGCCAATAAGTAAAATACAATAAACAATTCAAGAGAAAACAAGATTTTTTTTTCTTACCTCACTGGCAGATGTTTTTTTCTTGATTTAGGCATAAACAAGACTTAATATTTCAAGTAATTTTGCTTAATATAATAATGTTTAGATATTTGTACTGGAAAACAAGACAAAAGTACTGAGAAGGAGCATAATTTTTTGTAGTGTAGGGACATAAGGGGTCTATTGACATGTTTCAGAATACCATGATTTCTGCCCCCACAGAAATTCATACAAATTTGAAATGAGTAAATGATGGCAGAATTTTATATTTGGGTGAGCTATCACTTTAAACATAGTTTGACAGGTCTTTAGTGTCTCAAAAACAACTCTTGAACATCTTTCAAGTATTTGATCGCTAGAACCGTCCGTGGGTGTGCTGTCTGAGGAGGAACGCAGACAGACACACACTATTCTCTTACAGTGCACAAGTGTGTCAGCAAGACGCTGTAGCCGTGTTAGTCTGAGTGAATACCCATCTAATTAAGCCTGTCGTTTGTGCTGAACCCTCTCATTAACAATCACAGCAGTCTCTGAAAGCTTCAGCCTCCGAGCGGAGACTTTGAAACTGTTGTGAGACAGATAAACGAGATGAGTATGACACTGAGATTTCATGTGAGCTTTAAAGCAGACACGACTCCAAAAAGCTTCAAGCGATAAATCACATCTTTACATAAATCTGAGTTTAACCAATAATGACATCTGACACACTACATGACATTTTGTTGAGCGCTTGTTTTCTATTATGTGGTTGTGCTGGGTGGCCCCGCCCACAGTGAAATCTCTTTGGTCAAAAACTCTATCCATATAGCTGTGTCGTCATCAAGTATGTTCTTTTTGGCTGAGATTTGACTGGTTTGTGCAGCATTTTTCTTTCATTGGGGATAGAATTTAATTGCTACTGGGAAATGTTAATATACTATAGGTATAATTTTACTGTATTATATATATAGAATAAAAATAATAATGTATATTCATCATATATAAACTTTTAGAAAAACAGATATTCAAATATTATTATTGCTACATAGTTATTATCTATACATATATTTATAAGAACTATGTTATTATAATTTTTTTATTATTTATTTAACTAAATCAAACATAAATCATTGTAAGGATTATACAATTATTTTTCATATCCATCCATAAAGATATTATTATTATTATTATTATTATGTATATATAAACATATGTATAAATAATAATAATAATAATAATAATACCAAAACAACGAAATTTAATTATTATTATTATTATTGTTGTTGTGTGTGTATAAAACATATGTATAAATATTTATTTATATACACAATTTTCATATTTAGCTATAAAGTTATATATATATATATATAAACATAAATAACAACAACAATACATTGTCTTATTATTATATACGTGTGAGCATTAATATTACTTGAATCACATACAATAATAAATCATTGTAAGAATAATACAGTTATTTTTCATATATATCTATAAAGTTATTATTATTATATTGTATAATATATATATAAACATACATAGAAATAATGATGATAATAATAACAATAATGATAAATTGTCTTATTATTATTATTTTATAATTATATTTTATATATGATAGGTACAGAGCCAGTTACAGTTTTGTTTTCTCTGCAGTCTATAGTAAATTAGTTATATAGTGTATAGTGGCACTGAAAAAGCACAGCATGTTATTGTACTAGCTGAAGACATGAATAGCCTTTCATAAGAGGGCTCAGAGTTGGATGGTCAAGATCTTTAAAGCCCCTTCCCCAAGAGCATTGTAGGAATTTACTGAATTGAGTCGAGCTCAGAGGGGAACATCTGTTAGAGAGAAAATAAGAAAGACCACAAATGGAGGTCCCTGACTAAAATAGAACTAAGTGAATTCAATTACTGCTTACGGTCTATTCATAAAGCCATTTATATGGGTCAGATCACTCTTTGCCCGTTTACTGTGTTTTTATTTGATGGCTACGTGCCGTTTCCCTCCTGCTGGCCTGAGAAAACACTGCCAGGGTCTTTAAATGGCATCTGATTCTTATATTGTGTGATCTAGAGAAGGGCAGCAGCCCAGGGGAATGATGGGGTAAGATCTTGTGTGTTCGCTCTGCTACATCTGGTTTGACTGACGTATCATGCATGGGAATCAGCTTTAAATGCCTATAAACAGGACACATTTTATTAAGAGCCATATTTCAGTGCCCCCTTAAGACACATTGAGCTTCTCTGATAGTTTATGCGATTACATCCTGTTTACTCAGCATGTCAGATTGATGGTTTTTTGAACGTTGTCAAACACAAGAGAAAACATTTATTGCTAGGTTGTTCATTATTGCTTTTAGGACATTGCTGAAATCTCTTCTGAATCTCTAGATGGCACACGTGGGATTACAGGTGTCTTTGTCTTTGCTTCTCAGATGCTCCTCCTGACAAAAATGTCTCTATTTGCTCTCAGTTTAAATGAATCACTGTCAATGAGAAACAGATGTAATGAAATTTAAAATAGTTATTCAAAGTAGGGTTGGGGAAAAAAATACAGATCCAATTTCCATGGCGTTTGTTTCTGTTAACGGTTCTCACACATGCGCTCTATTCTTAAAATAATGTGAATGTGTTCTTTTGCTTCATTTTTGTAAGCACTAAACAAATAGCACAATCGTCGAAGTCCAATTTCCAAGTTAATGATGGAGTCGGTCCATTTTAGCGAATCACAAACATACTAGTGCTGTGTTCGATACATCGAATCACAGAGATTTGACGATACGAGTATCGATACAGCTGGCCCTGTATCGATACTGTGGCACGTGTGCAGCAGTGGACCGCACTTAATTTGAATACAAGAACAACGTTTAAAATTGAGTAGAAAAGTGCGAGGATGAGTATGAATAGAGCATAATATATAGGCTACAACAAGGTTTAATCTGGCCGCAGAGGAACACAACTGGGTTGCCTGATATAAAGAGACGTAATGTCAACCTGGCAACCGTGTGCACGCGCAGTCTCTCCACTGTGGATAAATGCGCTTGTTTCTGAAAACACCGGTTAGCTTGCAGTTTAGCGATCTCCACTTTAATATTCTATTCTCAGAAAAGTGTAATTCATCAAGTGTTCATTTATGAGAGAGATAGAGAGAGAGAGGCTATGTGTGTATGAATTACCACCGTTTTGCCGCATTTCTCAATTAACAGTGAAGCTGTGCCTTTAATTCCTTTAGAAACGATGATGTTACCAGCTCCTTGTTGAGAAAGATAATGTAGCTCATGAGAGATTAAGCTATTTAGTTGATAAAATTGCGGGGCAGTGCTAAAAAGTTTGTTCCTGAATGTCTGAGTGAGGACGCAACGTGATCTGTGTGAGTGACTGAGCATGCGTGTGCGTTAGATACAGTGAAGACAGCGCATTAGTTTAGAACTCTTCTAATTTTTTTTTTTAATTGTAGAGAGTGTGTTAATTTGTGCAATGATAACCTACCGGCAATGTAAATGATTTTTTAATATATTAGAATGAGTACATTACAATATAAATTTATTAGGACGAGTACATTATTATTTATGGGCTTAAAAACAAGATGCAAACAATCAGAATACCTGGTGGGGAGGGCACAATGTAAACATGAAACATATGCCATTACCTATATTGTACTGTGGTACAGTTATGGAGGCCCTTCATAATGCAGAGGTCAACTGCCTGCTCTGCCAATAGTTAGAAATGGCCGTATAGTATGAAGTGTTTAATAAACAGCTGTTTTACTAATTCTGTTGAGGTGAAATTCAGTGCAATCCCGTATCGTGATATGTATCGTATCGTGGCCTCTGTATCGTGATACGTATTGTATCGTGACTTTGCTGGTGATACACAGCCCTAAAACATACTGTATTACCAGTGAAGTCAGATTCCTGTGGAAATGAGTCTTATGAGCTAGTTCTTTAGTGAATCGCAAACATGTGGCATGACCAGTGATTTCCGATTCCAGAGAGAATGACTCATATGAGCTGGTTCTTTTTAGCAAATTCACAAACATACAGCACGACCAGTGAAGTCAGATTCCCGAGAGAATGAATATATAGAATCAAAATATCAAAAATATACAGTGTGACCAGTATAGTCAAATTCCCAACAGAATGACTCTCATTAACTGGTACTTTTTAGCGAATCACAAACACACAGGGCAACAAGTGAAGTCCGATTACAGAGAGAATGAATCTTGAGAGTCATATCTTAATAGTCAATCCCAAACATACAGTGTGACCAGTGAAGTCAGATTCCCAAAAGAATGATTCCGAGTCTGTTCTTTTAGTGAATCACAAATATACAGCACAGCCAATGCAATCTGATTCCTGATGACTTTTGTGAGCCAATTCTTCTTAGCGAATAAAAAAAAAATACATTGCAATTAGTGACGCCAGTCTGATTTTGATGCAAATGATTCTTATGAGTCTTTTTAATGAAACACAAACACAGCTTGACTAGTGAAAGCTATTGACTCTTATGAGCCGGTTCTTTTTAGGGAATCACAAACATTTTTTTAATCAGTTGGAGCATTTTCTTAAAGGGGTCATATGATGCGTTTTCAATTTTTCCTTTCTCTTTGGAGTGTTACAAGCTCTTGGTGCATAAAGAAGATCTGTAAAGTTGCAAAGTCTCAAATCCAAAGATATTCTTTATAAAAGTTAAGAATCAGCTTTGCATAACGCCGCCCAAATGTTCACGCAAAGAAAGAAGGCGTAACTTTTATTCTCGCTGTAGTTTTGTTATTTCCGCTGCCATGTCGTAAAGACGCTGTGTGATTCATTGTGAAAGTGAAACTACTTTGTTTGGTCTTCCAAAAGAGGACGATATCTGCTTCATCATGCCTGGAGCTGATCCGTGCTGGTCGATGAGGAAATACATCAACATCAACGCTGTGGATCGCCGGATCGGCTTTCACCGTGGAAGAAGAGGAGTCCAGCTCGGG